>NW_026088176.1:0-18128 GCF_022539395.1 Myiozetetes cayanensis | reverse complement strand
TGCTGGGGGGGCCGGGCCGTACCCCAGTGCCGGCTGAGGGGGTGCTCCAGGCTGACGTGCTCCACCTGGCAGGTGTAGGTGACCCCGTGCCGGGGGGGGATTTCCAGCATCACCAGCACCTGGTAGGTCCAGTCCCCGTTGGGGACCACGTCGGTGGCCACCATGTGCTCCGGCAGCTCCTGCCCATCCTGGAACCACCTCACCTGCACCGGGCAGGGTAGAAATCCATCACGGAGCAGAGCAGACGGCCGGGGCCGGGCTGGGAGCTCGACGGTACCAGCGAGATGGACATGCTGGGGGGCACTGGGAGAGAGACGGGAGAGACTGTGCTGAGCTGGGGGCACTGGGAGAGATGGGGGAGACACTGGGATGAGCTGGGGGGCACTAGGAGAGAGGAGAGAGGGATTGTAAGACATTGGTAGGCGTTTGGGTGGCACTAGGAGGGAGTGGGATAGCAGTGGGAGGGACTGGGAATAGACTAGGGTAGAAGGGGATGAGCTGGGAGGGCACTGAGGAGAGAGTTGGGAGATGTGGGAGTGAATTGAGAAAGACTGAGAATGGATTGGGAGGGTGTGGGAATGACTGGGAGGGACTGGGAAGGAACCGAGAGGGAATGGGAGGCTGAGTCTTGGAGAAAGAACTCTGCGCTGCGGGTCTGCCAAGCAACTGAGGAGTCATCGAAAAGAAGCGCTCTGATTGGCTGAGGGGAGGCAGAGCGGTGGCACCAACGGGATGAAGACGCGGGGAGGCACTGGGAGAGACTGGGATGGATTCAGGGGCACTGGGAAGGGGCAAAAGGCACGGGGATGGGCACAGGGAAGGATGAGGGGTCTGGGGTGATTCCCAGGGAGGGTTTGAGGGGCTCCAGGGTCGTTCCCGGGGCAGGGGAATTCCCGAAGGGACCCGCTCTGCCCCGCGCTCACCTCTCCTCTCCACGCTGAACGGGGTGAACACCCCGTAGTTGTGCCGGCAGTACCTGTCCACCTGAGCCCGTCTGTACTCCATCTCTGCCTGTAGGCTGTTCCAGTACCTGGCCACCTTCTCCCCAAACGGGGTGTCCCCCACAAAGACCCCCACATCGCTGTCGAAGTGGGCGTACTGCTGCCGGTTGTAGAAGTACCTCTTCGCGTACCTCACCCGCTCGGTGCCGTTGATGAAGTGACACTCAGCCTTTACCATCTCCTGGAACACCCCTGTGTGTGCAGGACACGGGTCAGGGGCTGCCCCGTGCCCCCATCACCCCCCAGTCCCCCACAGCAGGTTGGGAGCTCAGGGAGCCACCCCGGACCCCCCTTTCCCACCCCCCTCTGCCCCACGGCCACTGCAGCACCGGCTCTTGGCTGGGGGGGAACCCCCCATCAGCCCCCCGGGGATGGACAGGGGGATTGGGGACCCCCCAGTGCGGATCCGACCCCCCTCCCCAGAGCCCCAGGGAACCGCTGCAGGGCTCCAGTGATGGGGGACACCGAGGGACCCCCATGGCACCCCTCTTCCTGCTCTCCCACCCCCTTTTCCCCCTCTCCCACCCCTTTCCCACCATCCCCCAATCCCCAGACCCCCACCTTTCTCAGTTTGGGGCTCCCACCCCCCTCCCACTAATTCCGGGGGTTCCAACCCCCCTCGCACTCACTTTTGGGGCTCCCACCCCCTCTTTTCTCTCCTCTTTCCCCCTTCCCGCCCCCACCCCCGCTCACCCGAGAGCTCCTCGCCCGCAGCCGGGGGGGCTCCCAGCACCGCCAGTACCACCAGTACGGCCCCAGCTCCCCGCACACGCTCCATCCCCAGCGCCGGGCAGCTGCTGACACCCCAAAACCAGCCGGGTGGAGCCGTTTTGGGGCTGTTTTGGACGCGCTCTGATTGACTGAGCGCAAAGTTGGGGCCCGTTTTGCGTCGCGTCTTCCCGGCAACTGATGAGTCATCAGCGAGGCGCGCTCTGATTGGCCAGCAGTCCGCGTCGGCGCTTTCTGATTGGCTGAGGTCGTTCGTGGCGCTGCAGCCCCGTGGGTGGGTGGTTCTGGGGGGTCCGTGGGGTGCGGGGTAGGTGGGAGTTCAGGGGAACCCACAAATGGGCGTCCAGGGGTCCCGCAGCTCTGCTGAACCCAAAAATGGCGATCTGGCTGTCCCCGAGCTCACCGTGTCCCCAAAATCGAGTGGAGGGCGTTCTCTGATTGGTTGATCTCGGTGAGGGCTCAGTTTTGGCCGGGTCTGCCCGGCAACTGATGACGCAAAAGCAGCGCTTGCTCCCATTGGCTGTTGCTACTTGGGCTGACTCTGCCCGCGTCTTGGGGGGTCCAAGGTGGGTTTTGGAGGTTCCGGGATTGCTGGAGTTTGGCGTTGTGGTGCCCTGGATACGTGGGGTTTTGGGGGTTTACGTTGCCCAAACACCCCCTTGTTCCCAGGATTTTCAAAGCCCCCTCCCCCGATATCCCCCAGTAAGCAGGACTGCAGAGAACTGGGAAGCTTTACTGGGACCACTGGGAGCAGCAGGCGGCTGGTGTGAGAGCAAAAGCAGGGCCAGGGGGGACACACGACCCCCAGGGCGGGAATGGACTGGGGGATCCCGACTGGGCCCAAGGCCACGGGGAGGGGCTGTGGCCACTGCCAGCTCAGGAGCTCTGTGGGGAGAGAAAATGGGGGTGACAGCGGGGTGGGAGGCAGGGGGGACACCAGGATACACCCAGAGCTGGACTGGACCCAGCGGGACCAGAACTGGGGCAACTGGGATCGTACTGGGAGCAGCTGGGTCCTACTGGGGTCCTACTGGGATCATACTGGGAGTGACTACAATAATACTGGAAGTGTGTGAGAGGGACTGCAGCCATACTGGGGATGAGTGGGATCAAACTGGCTTCGTACTGGAAGTGTCTGGATGTTACTGGGATCATACTGGGATCAGACTAGGATCATACTGGGAGCATCTGGTTCTATGCTAGGGGCAACTGGGAGCTAGTAGAATACCACTGGGAGGAACTGGGACTATGCTGGGCACAACTGGGATCATACTGGGTGCAACTGGGCCCATAGTGAAGGTGGCTGGGGTCATACTGGGAGTGACTGGGAACATTCTGAGGGCAGCTGGGACCATGTTGGTCCAACTGGGATATACTGGGAGCAAGTGGGATCACGCTGGAGGTGACTGGGATCATAATGGGAGTGACTAGGACCACACTGGGGGTGACTGGGAGTGGCTGTGAGCAACTGGAATCATGCTGGAAGCTACTGGGAGCAACTGGGAGTGAGTGGGGCCACACTGGGGGCAACTGGGATATAGTGGGTGAGACCAGGAGTGACTGGGATCCTACTGAGACTGACTGGGAGCATACTGGCACTGACTGGGAGCAGGCTGAGGTCGACTGGGAGAGACAGGGATCCTACTGGGAGGGACTGGAACTGTAGTGGGGTGACTGGGACCAATTGGACCCTACTGGGGGCAAATGGCTTTATACTGGGAGTGACAGGGAATGTCTGGGTTCATCCTGGCTGTGACTGCCACCATAGAGGGTGTCACTGGGATCATACTGGAGTCATACTGGGAGGGACTGGGAGGACTGGAATTACAGTGGGGTGACTGGGAGCACCTGGGACCATGCAGGGAGTAACTTGGATCCTACTAGAAGAGACTGGGATCATACTGGGACTGACTGGGAGCATGCTGGAGGCAACTGGGATATACTGGGAGTGGCTGGGAGGGATTGGGATCATTCTGGGAGTGACTGGAACCATAGTAGGGGTGAAGGGGAGCAACTGGGATCATAGTGGGAGCAGCTGGGCCCCTACTGGGGTCCTGATGGGGCTTATTGGGAGTGACTGCAATAATATTGGGAGTGTGTGGGAGGGACTGCAGCCATACTGCGGATGAGTGGGATAAAACTGGATTTGTACTGGAAGTGTCTGGAAGTTCCTGGGATCATACTAGTGGTGACTGGACTCATGCTGGGATCATACTGAGAGCAACTGGGAGCATGCAGGGGGCAAATGGCATCCTCCAGGCAGGGACTGACAGTGCCTGGGGCCATACTGGACTCAGACTGGGAGTCCCTGAGAGGGAAAGGAACCATCCTGGAGGGGTCTGGGAGCAACTGGGACCACCTTGGGGGCAACTGGGATCCAATTGGGAGTGACTGGGGTCATAGTGGGAGTGACCAACACCATACTGGAATCATAGTGGGAGTGACTGTAAGGGACCAGGATCAAACTGGGAGCTACTGGAACTATGCAGAGGGGAACTGAGAGCCAGTGGGGCCATGCTGGAAGCCAACTGGGAACATTCTTGGAGCAACTGGGATCATGCTGGAAGCAACTGGGAAAAACTGGGAGTGACAGGGTGCATGCTGGAGGCAACTGGCATGAACTGGGAGTGACTGGGATCACACTGATGGGAACTGGGACCATCCTGGGGCAAGTGGAAGTCACTGGGTGTTGTGGGTTTCTGTGGGTGGGTTTTGGTAGCAGGGGGGGCTCCAGGGGTGGCTCTGTTGGAAGCTGCCAGAAGAATCCCCTGCCCCGTGGAGCCAATGCCAGCTGCTCCAGGACGGACTTGCTGCCACTGGCCAAGGCCAAGCCCATCAGAAGCAACAGGAACAGCTCTCGGATAAGAGATTTAGGGACAGAAGGAATTGCAACCAGGGAAGAGCAGAGTGGGAATGTGGGAACAGCAATGCAGACCCAAAGGGCGGTGCAGAAGGAGGGGCAGGAGGTGCTCCAGGTGCCGGAGCTGAGGCCCTGCAGCCCCTGGGGGAGCATTGGGGTGCAGAGACCCCCCTGAAGCCCCTGGAGGAGCACCGGGGTGCAGAGACCCCCCTGCCGCCCATGGAGGCTCCCACGCTGGAGCAGGGGGATGCAGGAAGGAGGCTGTGACCCCGGGGCAGGCCCAGGATGGAGCAGGTCCTGGCAGGGACCTGCAGCCCGTGTAGAGGGAAGCCCAGGCTGGAGCAGGTTTTTCCCGGGCAGGACTCGTGGCCCCTGTGGGGGACCCACGCCGGGTCAGCTCATCCCTGAAGGACTGATCCCATGGAGGAGGGACCCATGGGACAGCAGGGTGGGAAGAACTGCTGTCTGAGGGATGGACTCACTGCAGAGGTCCATCCAGGACTGTCTCCTGTGGGAGGGACCCCACAGGAGCAGGGAAGGATCCAACTCCTCTCTCTGAGCAGTGACAGAAACAACAACTGACTGTAACCCCCATTCCCGTCCCCCTGCACCACTGGGGGGAGGAGGGAGAGCTGAGAAGGAAGGAGGGGTGGAGGGAAGGTGTTTTTCAGATTGTTTTCTTTCTCACTCTTTGGCTTTTATCCTGTTAGGAATAAATTTAAGTACTATCCCTACTTTGAGTCTGTTTTGCCAGTTAGGAAGCAACTTTCTCCCCACCCTTATCTCTACTCAGGAATCCTCAGCTGTTTTTTTTCTCTCCTCTGTGGAGTTGCAGAGGGAGGGGGAGGTAGCAGCTTTTAGTGGGGGTTTGAAATCCAGCCAGGGTCAACCCACTAAACCAACCCATGTGCTTGAGGCCCTTTTGTGATGTCACAGCCTACCCTCTCTGTTCCGGAATAGCCCTTGGCAACCAAAGAACCAACACCCCACAAGGTCAGAATGCAGCCCCACCCATGTGCCCCTTTATGATGTCTCAACCCATCCTCTCTATTCTGGAATAGTCCCTGGAAATCAAAGAACCAACGCCCCACACCCCCACAGTGCAGCCCCACCCATCTGCCATGGGACTCTTTGGGAAGTCACAGCCTTTCCCCCAGGAAAGAAAGCCTGTAACCTTCGGGTTTCAGGTGCAGTTGGTGGTCACCCTGGGCACTCCATAGGCAGCAAGAGTTTTCTGTCCTGCCACCTTTTGTCTGGCAGGAATCTTTGTCCAGATTCCAATTTGGCAGTCAGACTGACAATTCCAGCGTGGGGCTCCTGCAAGCGAACGACAGCCCTGCCCTCCAGGAAAGAAACCCCTTCCCCTCGGTCTCTTTTCCTCTTCCTTCAAATACAACCTGCAGGGCAGCTTTCTGCCATCTCTTCTCTTGGGAATTGGGAAGATAGACCTGCTCCCATGTTTAACACCTCAGGCCAAACCACCCTGTTAACACCTTTCCCAACCTTCCCCATCCTTTCCCAAAGCTGAGATGTGGAAAGAACAAGTGCCCTTGTCCCTGGCTGTGCTGCTGTGCTGGGAGTCTCTTCCCTCCAGCTCTGCACACAGGCACTGCCCCTGCAGCTCCAGAGAAGGGCTGAAGAAGCATCTTCAACACAGAAATCAGGGCAAGTGTATCAGGGATTGTTGATATTTTTTGGTCTGTGTTTTGCCTAGCCACCTGTAAGAGTTTTGTTCTTTGCCTGCCAAGTTCACTGATAAACGGGAGCTTCGTCCTTGGAGAGACAGTTTCTTGGATAAACTGTGTAATTGGTGCACTGTGATTGGCTGGTTGTCTGTAGAGGACATTTGAAGGAGAAACTGAAGGGGAGAAGATGAAGTAAAGCCCCCGGACCCAAATAGATCAGACCCCTTGAGTGAAACAGCGCAAGTGCGAGGGGAATCCCCACGTTCTCCCGCATGGCTGAAGGGGGGCACTCACAGAACGGGGCAGGGACCGAGGGCCTCTGGCTGGGCGGTGCTGCCACACCGGCCCAGGGAGATGTCCCTGGCTCAGTGGATAAAAATGCAGGTGGCTCGTGTTCAGGGCTCTCAAACTTCACAGGAAGGACAACGTTGCCTTCAGTGGGGACGCCGCTGTCTTTGTGAGCCTGCTGACCCTCCCAGGATGCAGCCTCTGCTGGGGGGAGTTCTGGTTATCCTGGGGTGGCTAATACAACCTCGTAAAACACACCTGCATGAGTGGGGATTTCACTGAGGGCTCAGTTCACTCCTGTCTCTCGGGTTCTTGTTAACTTGGCCTCTTTCTGTAATAATATTGGGTTTATTGTTGAACTCTCAGTGGTGTCTTGGTTTTCACTCTCTGCATCCTTTTGAACTCACCCCATTACAGTCAGAAAAATCATAAGCCATGTTCCTGTGATGTCACCAACATCTCTGTGTTTTCACCAGAACTCTGTCATCTCAGAAATGTCCCTGTGACATCACGGTTGTCCCTTTCTTGTCACCAGTCCCCTGTAATGCCATTGGTCCTCAAGGATGTCACCAATGTCACTGTGATGTTACCAGTGTCACCAATGATGTCACTGGTGTAATTTTGATGTCACCCTTGTCCTTGTGAAGTCACCAATGTCCCCAGTGGTGTCACTGATGTCCACGTTTTATCATGGCTGTCCCTTTGTTGTCACAATTCCCCTGTGACATCACTGGTCCCCAACGATGTCACTGCTATCTCTGTGATGTCACCACTGTCCCCTGTGATGTCACAGATGTAACTGGTGATGTCACCCATCTCTCTGTGATGTCACCCATGTCCCTGTGATGTCACTGCTCTCCCTCTAATGTCACAACTGACTCTAGTGGTTGCACCATGTCCCCATGATGTCACCGATGTCCCCGTGATGTCACCAGACCCCTGTGAGGTCACTGGTCCCCAATGATGTCACTGATGTCCCTGTGATGTCACCAGTATCCCCTGTGATGTCACAGATGTTCCCACTGATGTCATTGGTGTCTCTGTGACGTAACTACTGTCTCCAGCGGTGACACCAGGTCCCCGTGATGTCACTGATATGCCTGTGACATCACTGCTGTCCCTTTGTTCTTATCAGTCCCCTTTGATGTCACTGTTCCCCAATGATGTAACCTCTGTCCCTGTGATGTCACCATTGTCCCCTATGATGTCACCAATATCCTTGATGATGTCATTGTTGTCTCTGTAATTTCACCCCTGTCCTTGTGAAGTTACCAATGTCCTATTTGATGTCACTGATTTCCCTGTGACATCACATCTATCCTTTCATTGTCACCATCCCCCTGTGATGTCACTGGTCCCCAATGATGTTACTGCTGTCCCTGTGGTGTCACCACTGTCCCTGTGATGTCACCGTTGTCCCTGTGACGTCAGCAATGTCCCCGATCAAGTCACTGGTGTCTCTGTAATGTCAACCCTGTCCCTGTAAAGTCACCGATGTCTCCGTGACATCAGGGTTGTCCCTTTGTTTTCAACACTCCCCTGTGATGTCTCTGGTCCCCAGTGATGTCATCGACATCCCTGTGATGGCACCACTGCCCCCTGTGATGTCACCAGTGTCTTAGATGATGTCACTGGTGTCTCTGTGATGTCACCCGTGTTGTTGTTATGTCAACAATGTCCCCTGAGACATCACGGCTGTCCCTCTCTTTTCAACAGTCCCCTGTGATGTCACTGGTCCACAATGACATCACTGCTTTCCCTGTGATGTCACCAGTGTCTTCTGTTATGTCACCATTGAACCTGATGATGTCACTGCTGTCTCTGCAATGTTATCCCAGTGTTCCTGTGACATCACGGCTGTCCCTTTGTTGTCACCAGTACTCTGTGATGTCACTGGTCCCCAGTGATGTCACTGTTGTTCCTGTGATGTCACCTCTACCTCCAGCAGTGTCACCATGTCCCCACGATGTGAACGATTTCCCTGTGACATCACGGCTGTCCCCTTTTTTTCACCAGTCACCTGTGATGTCATTGGTTCTCAGTGATGTCAACCATGTCCCTGTGATGTCACCACTGTCCCCTGTGATGTCCCCAATATCCACAATGATGTCACTGATATCTCTTTGATGTCAGCCATGTACTTGTGATGTCACTGATGTCCCATGTGATGTCACCGATGTCCCTGTGTCATCACAACTGTCTCTTTTTTTTTTCACCACTCCCCAGTGATGTCACTGGTCCCCAGTGATGTCACCAATGTCCCTTTCATTAGGGTTAGGGTTAGGGTTTAGGGTTTGCCTTAGGATAAGGGTTTAGGGTTAGGGTTAGGTTTAGGCATAGGCTTAGGTTTTAGGGTTAGGGTTAGGGGTTAGAGTTTAGGGTTAGGTTTAAGCTTACATTTAGACTTATGTTTTAGGGTTAGGGTTAGGGTTAGGGTTAGGTTAGGGGTTAGGAGTTAGGGTTTAGGGTTAGGTTAGGGTTAGGTTTTAGGTAACGTTTGGATTAGTGTAAAGGATAGGGTTAGGGTTATTGTCAGGGTTAGGGTTAGGGTTGGAGTTAGGGTTTAGGATTAGGTGTTAGGGTTAGGGTTTAGGTAACTTTTTGGTTAGAGTAAGGGATAGGGTTAAAATTAGGGTTAGGGTTAGGCTTAGAGTTAGGGTTGCATGAGGCAAAAACCACCTTTCTCTTGCCCTCTTGATGTGTGGGGCGAAAATCGCCCTTGTCAGGGAGCCCCTGCAGGCTCTGCCCTTCTGGTGATCCAACAGCGTTCCCTGCTGACCGGGATTGGAATTGCTCCAAAAAGTGAGGAATACCGGACTGTTTCCTTTTTTTGAGGGGGATTTTTGGTACAGGACTCTTTGGTTGGTTTTGTGCTCCTTTGTTTTTGTTCTGAGGCCTCTCCAAGCAAATGTTTCCTTCAGGAGAGCTAAAACCAGGACAGTGGGGGAAACAGCAGAAATGCAGCTCCTCTAGGAATGTCAGCGCCTCCAGGAATTTCGAGCACATTACCACAGATCCTCCCAGAGGGGTGAGGCAGACATCAAGGTTGGACGTGAATGCCCTGTTTGGGATAACTTAGGAGATGGCTGCATCCCCTCTCCCTTACCCAGAGGCTGGAGATGCTGCTGTCTGGGAGCAGGAGGTGCCTGTGTGGGGTTTCAGCACCGCTGGCTTGGTGCAAGTACAAGAAGCGTTTGGATGATACTCCCGGGCACATGGTGTGACTCTGGGGGATGGTCCAGGGAAGGCCCAGGAGTTGGACTCGATGATCCTTGGGGGTCCCTTCCAACTCGGGATACTGGGTGTGATTCTGTGAAGTTCCCCAGGGCTGTGTGTGAGCAGAGAGCAGGGGCTGAGCAAAGCAGAGCAGGGCAATGGCAGCACAGCCCTTGAGCACTGTGAGGACACAGCACAAGATCCAGATCCAGAGGGGAATGGTTGAGAAAAAAAAGGAAATTATCCGTTATTACTCACTTTTTGGTGTAATTCCAATTATGGTCAGCAGGGGCCGCTGTTGGATCACCGGAGGGGCAGAGCCTGCAGGGGTTCCTTGCCAAGGGCGATTTTCATCCCAGACACCGAGAAGGGCAAGAGAAAGGGGATGGTTTTGCTTCATCCAACCCTAACCCTAATCGTAACCCTATCCCTTACTCTAACCAAAAAGTTACCTAAACCCTTACCTTAACCCTAAACCTTAATCCTAAACCCTAACCCCAACCCTAACACTAAACCCTAACCCTAACCCCAACCCTAACCCTAAACCCTTACCCTAATGCTAACCCTGACCCTAACCCTAACCCTATCCCTTACTGTCGTGGTTTTGCCCAGCTGGCCAGCCCCTGGGGCTGAGAATGGTCTTGTCTAGGTGAATTTCTGGACAAGAAGCCAATTAAAACTCTCAGTAACACCTTTGCTAATTACATCTTTAAGAAAAAAGAAGAGAAGGGTTGTGTTGCAGTTAAAATTAGGGGCAGCAGACATGTAGAAGAGCAGCGGGCCCAAAGAGGGCCAGACCCCTCCTCCCCCGGCTTGGGGAAAGGGTTTGTGGTGGTTTGTAATTAGCAAAGGCGTTATTGAGAGTTTTAATTGGTTTGGGGAAGGTTTTGTCCCTGATGTCCAGGCACTTGGCTGGGAACCAAGTCCAACCTGGGACACTTACTCTAACCCAGACATTACCTAAAACCTAACCCTAACCTAACCCTTACCCCTAATCCTAACCCTAACCCTAAAACCTAATCCTAAATGTAATCTTAAACCTACCTGTAAACCCCAACCCCTTAACCCTCAGACAAACCCAAACCCTGAATTCTAAACCCTAACCGTAACCCCTAACTCTAACACTAAAATCTAAACCTATGCCTAAGCCTAAGCCTAAGCCTAAACCCTTACCCTAAGCCAAACCCTAAACCCTAACCCTAACCCTAACTCTAATGAAACGGACATTGCTGACAACATTGGGGACGAGTGACATCACAGGGAATTGGTGGAAACAAAGTTACAGCTGTGATGTCACAGGGACATCCATGACATCACAAGTACATGGTTGACATTAAAGAGATATCAGTGACCTCACTGGGGATATTGGTGACATCACAGGGGACAGTGGTGACATCATAGGGACATGGGTGACATCATTGGGTACCAGTGACATCACAGGGGACTGTTAAAAACAAAGGGACAGGCATGGTATCACAGGGACTTCAGTGACATCACAGCAGTCTGGTGACATCACAAGCATATCGGTGACATCATAGGGACAAGGTGCCACCTCTGGTTACAGTGGTGACACCACAGGGACAGCTGTGACACCACTGGGGACCAGTGAAATCAAAGGTGACAGTCGGGATGTCACAGGGACATTGGTGGCATGAAAAGGGTCTGGTGACATCACAGGGACACGGGTGACATCACTGAGGACCAGTGACATCACAGATAACTGGTGAAAACAATAGGACAGTAGTGATGTCACAGTGACATCGGTGACATCAATGGGGACATTGGTGACTTCACAAGGACAAGGGTGACATTGCAGAGACAGCAGTGACATCATCGGGGACACTTGTGACATCACAGGGGACAGTGGTGACATCACACTGACATTGGTGATATCAGTGGGGACCAGTGACATCCCAGGGGACTGGTGACAAGAAAGAGACAACTGTGATGTCACAGGGACATCGCTGACATCAAAGGGGTCTGGTGACACCACAGGGACATTGGTGAAATCATGGGGACATGGTGTCACCAATGGGGACAGTGGTGACATCACAGAGACAGAAGTGACATCAATGGGGACCAGTGACATCACAGGGAACTGTTGACAACAAAGGGACAGCTGTGATGTCACAGGGACATCATTAACATCGGTGACATGTGAAACAGAGCAGGGCCCTGAAGGAGTTAACTCAGAATGCAAGCTCTGGGTAAAGAACTAAAGGAACCAGAATTCACGGCTAGTGAAAGATAACACCTGGCCAAAGAATGCTAACACACTACCACAAAGAACATGAAGTAAAAACACAGGGAAATAAAGAACACCAAAAATGCTAACACACATGCCTAAATAGACACGAGGAAGGGTTCCTTAGGAGATAAGTGGTGAAACAGGGGCATGAGTCCAAAAACTTGCAAAATTCACCATCAGGAAGACAGCCAACTAAGAAAGTTGAAAAGTTCAAAGCGAGGAAGACTTCTGGAATGAGACCCCCTAAAGATGAAGAAACAGGAACGACCCCCGAAACAGCACCCCAAAAAAAAAGATTCCGCCCAGGCTCTGCCTGCTATGAATATTATAATGAAATGTTGCAATAATATGAATAGACATAAAAGGTGATGTAACATCCCACTAAAAAATGTATAAATACCTGACTTTACACTGATAACTTTGGGCTAGTTTTGTCCAGCGCGAGCTGGTTGGCCCCCAGTGTTGCCTAAAATAAATACTTTTTGCTGTTTAAAGACTCAAAATTCAATGCGCCTTTTTGGACATCAAAGTGCTGAGGCTGAACAACAGGCCATTAGCAAAGTTGACCTCTAAAGCTCCAACCTGATGTTCTATTTATCCCTCATCAGCTAAAACTATATCTGTTTGTGAGTAAAAGATGTACTGTGAGAAGACTACACTGTGTGTCTGCTCATCAACAAAATGTCATTAGTAAGATGTATTAATATCTGCTCATTAGTGGATGTTGTTTGTGTCTGTTCATTAACAGAATGTGTGTGATTGTGAGCAAGGTGTGACCTTTATCTCTCCGTGTTTGGGGGCTGGTGAAGGCCGTGGCAGTCGATGTCTGGCCTTGCCTGGCAGCAGATGGGACAGGTTGACTCCCTGGGTTTGCCCCTTCAGGCCTGGCCAGGCTTTGGGTGGGACCCAGGAGGAGAAGGGAGCCAGATGTTTGTGCACACTGGGAGCTCTGGGAGCTTGTTCCTCCCAGGCCAGCAAAGCTGGGCCCCTCCCAGCAGAGCCAGACAACACAGTTCCATGGGGCCCTGCAGGGTCACAGTGGCCTCTGATTCCATGGACAACATTCCTAATTTACTGTCCAGAGCAGAGGGAAATCACAGGAAGGGCCGTGGTTTGTCAGGACTTGCTTTATCTGAGTGAGCCCCGGGGGGCTTTTGGTGCTGAGTCCTTGTGGTTCAGAGAAATCCTCCACAATGTGTCAGGCACGCTGTTATCAGGGCTGGGGAGGTGCAGGGGGTTTGTCCCCCCGTGCATTCCACCCAGAAAAGAAACACAACAGCTTTTTATGCACTGGGAGGAGTGAGTTTCAAAATTATCTATCACAGACACTCTTTACCAAGTCTGCCTTATCTAAATAGACATTTGGTTGCCTAATTCCTATTGCTACTACTATAGAGTGGTTACATAAAGTTTTATCATTTAAACAGCTCAGGTTTCCCCCACCCCTCTTCTGTCTCCCTTGCCATGCTCCATGCTGGAAGTCTTTCTTGCTTTCCCTGGCAGTCCATTTTGTTTACATCAGCTTTATCTCAATTGCCCACAGTTTGGGCAGCAACCTTCTTTCAAGCAGTTACAATTTTGCAAAGTCACACTTAACAGAGCAAAATTTTACTAACATGGCTAAATTTTTATTATATTTTACCTTGTCTTTATTTCACCCCCAATGCCTCCAAGACCCCTTCAAACTCCCCCAAATGCACCCAAAGCCCTCCAGATACCCATCCAAATACCCCCAGATCTCCCCCAGGCCCCCCTCAAATCCATTCCAACCCCCTCAAAGAGGGATCACCCAGCACCCTGGGACAGGAACACAGTGGGCTGTACTGGGGGCACTGGGCTGTACTGGGAGGGCACTGGGGGGGCTCAGGTGTCCCATGACAACGTGGCCCAGCTCCAAGAGAGATCTGGGAGCAGTGAGGAGGTCCTGGTCTGTCCTGGTCTGTACTGGTGTGTACTGGTCTGTACCCCCAATTCCCAAAGTCCCTCCCCAGCTCCCCCAGGACCTTCCTGGACCCCAAAGCCCCCCAGGCCCCTGATTTGGTCCTGCTGCCCCTTGAGCATCTCCAGCTCCTGCAGAACCAGCATTTCATGAGCAAATTTGCAGCTGACACCAGGCTGGAGGGGTGCAGGATGGGCTGGAGTGGGTGAATATTTAGATCCAAGCCCTTCCCTTCAGGAGGTCCAGCCCCAGCAAATGAGCAGGAAGTTCACCCAAAATCATCAGGTTTTCACCTGCTTTCTCCTCTCCTTGGTAAGCAGCATCTCACCTTTGCTGTTCTTTGGGGGTGGGGGTTACAGCTGCTTCTGAGGTGGCTGCAGTTCCTTCCCCTTTGCTGAGGCTTTCTATGTGTCCTTTGAGCTGAATGCCAGTGGGTTTCACAGCCCCAGGGAGACCTCTGAGAAGGGTAATTATTTTTTCAGGGTATGCAGGCAGCATCACAGGGGATTCAGGGCTTGGTGCTCATTCCCTATCACCCATCATTTGTAAACAAGCAGCCTCTTGCACACTTTCCACAGTCTGATGAACATTTCCCACTCCAACCAGGGTTGAGTCCCCCTGCCCAACAGGCTGCTCTTTGGGGAGGGGACCAGGGCCCACGAGAACCTCCTGTGGTCAGGAAAACTCCGGCTCCCCAGAACCCTTCAGCCTCTCTGCTGATAACAACATTTGGTCAGCCCCAGTAAGAGAGACTCTCCAAACATACTCAGTCTCAGATCCTGGAGGGGTTCTGCTCTATTCCTTTTTTAACTTAGCTAATTCAGTCGCTTTCTGAGGAACTTCTTTGGCAGTTATTTGAGGGGTAATGTAATTTGAGAATCTGTGTATTCTGTTTTAATCAGGGGACAGAGCGACACCGACAGCTTTTCCCCTTGGTCCCGCAAAGGCTTGAAGTCAGAGACAGGGATGTTTCTTTAGATGACTCCAGCTCTGACTCCTCTCTCCCTTCTCTCATTAATCTCGCCTACAGCTGCTCTCGGAGCGGCCCTTTCGTTCCTCCTCTGTCCCCGGAGGACACTGCAGCAGCCGCTCGTTCCTCCCGCGGATCTGCCCAGATCGCCCCGCGCAGTCCCGAGTCCCGCGCTGGTTCTTTCGCTGCCGCAACTACAACTCCCGTGGTTCCCCGCGCGGGGCGGGGGCGGGGCTGGGGGGCGGTGCCCGCTCTCTGATTGGCTGCGGCGGGCGGTTTAAAGGCGGCGCGCGCGCCCAGCGCCATGTTGTCCAGCAGCGATCCAGGTGAGTGAGATGGCGGCTGCGGGGAGAGCGGGACTGTTGGAACTGGGGAGCTGTGGACAGGCTGGAGGGCTCGGGAGGGTTTAGCGGGGGGGTTCGGGGGCTCCTGAAGGGCGGAGCGCGGCGATTGAAACCCTCTCGGGGGCGGGGAGAAAGGGGGGGCTCTCCCGGCGATATGGCTTAAATGCGCAGGCGCGCCGGCCATGAGGGAACTGCAACCCCCATGAGGCTTTGCGCAGCGCCGCCATTCCTGCTGCAGCCACAGCGCCCCCTGCCGGCCCGGCGGACCGAGCGCAGGAAAGGGGGTGCTGGTGCCCCCCCCTTCGAGCCCCAGAGACCCCCAAAACTCATCACACAGAAACGCCATAGGGAGGGGGGTCAGAGGGTCCCCTAAAGTCCAGTAATGGGGTTCAGGGGATCCCCCAGCTCCCAGGGAAGGGGTCCTGGGGGTACCCCACCAAAGTCTTGGGGAAGATGTACCAGATCTGGGTAAGGGGATCCCAGTGCCCCCAGTATAACCCAGTGACATCCCACTGCCTCTCAGCATGGCCTCATGATTCTCCAGTGAGCACCTAGTAACCCCCAGTATGACCCAGTAACCTCCCTTGTGTCCTGGTAACTCCCCAGTAACTCCCCAGTGCTCTGCCAGTGCCCCCCAGTATGTCCCCATTCCCTCCCAGTATCCCTCAATAAACCCCCAGTCCCTCCCAGTATGCCCTTGTTCCCCCCCGTGTGTCCCAGTATCCCCCAGTGCACCCCAAAGCCCACCAAGTGTCCTCAACCAGATGTCCTTGGCCTTTCTGTGAGTAGGGGGGGAGAGAGAAGGGGGGAACGGGAACGTTTTTGGGGTCGGAGGGTCAAGGGGGGGGCTCCTGCCGGGAGATGGAAGGTTGGGGACATCAGGGATGGCTTTGGGGCCAGTGGAATTAGGGATGTTAAGGGAGAAATTGGGGCCATGGAGAGGCCCTGGGGACATTGGAGACACCAGAGGGGGTCTCGGGGTGTCAAGGGGGAACTGGGGACACCAAGAGGGTCTTCGGGATCCCAGGCAGGTCTCAAGACTCACCTGCTCGTGGTGCTGCCCCTCCTGTTCCCCCCAGGCCCAAATAACCCCCCCCAAATGTCCCCTAACCACCCTTATATCTTTAATCCCCTCTCTCCACAGATCCCTTTGATCTTCCAATGCTCCCAAGATCACTTTTAGCTCCCCCAAATGCACCCAAAGCCCCCCAGATCCCCCCAAATCCCTTCCAAACCCCCCAAAGAGGGATCACCCGGCACCCTGGGAAAGGAACAGTGTGGGCAGCACTGGGGTCACTGGGCTGTACTGGGAAGCATAGGGAGGCAATGGGCTGTACTAGGAGACCCCTAGTCTCCAAAGCCCCTCCCCAGCTCCCCCAGGACTCTCCTGGACCCCAAAGCCCCCCAGGCCCCTGACTTGGTCCTGCTACCCCTTGAGCATCTCCAGCTCCTGCAGAACCTGCTTTTCATGAGCAAATTTGCAGCTGACACCAAGCTGGGGGGTGTGTTGATGTGTTGGAAGGTAGGAGGGCTCTGCAGAGGCACCTGGACAAGCTGGATCCATGGTCTGATTCCAAGGGGATGAGGTTCAACCAGGCCAAGTGCCGGGTGCTGCCCGAGGAGCTGGAGCTGCTGCCACCACCCCTGCAGCCGCTCCCCCAGCCAAGGGAGCAGCAAAGGCAGGCCCAGGAGCAGGGACAGCCCCAGGGGAGCTCTGGGGGGCCGGGAACCTCTTGGCTGGGGCAGGAAAGAGCCACTGGCCACGAGGACGGGGTGTTGGTCCCAACCACTGATGGGGCCGAGCAGAGCACGAGGCCTCCTCGGCCACCTCATGGGGTGACACTGTCCCCTCCCTCCAGGACACTGCCCCCAAAATCTCTGGGGGGACCTTTCATGTCTATTGGTGGTTGCTGCTTCATCCTGGGGACCTGAGGGCCCCTCTGCAGTCCCATCCCTGGGGCACAATCTGCTCTCCAGAGCTCGACTGACTCCCTGCAGACTTTGCAGGGCAATCTGTGCTCGCAGCTGCATCCTGAGCCCGAGGTCAGTTTGTACCCCTGAGTGCTGATCCAGCCTGGGGACCCAGGGGATCCTGTGCCATTCCATCCATGGTGCAGGAGTCACCCTGCTGCCCTGGAGTCCCTGCAGGGGAACAAGTGCCATCTCTGTGTTTGGGAGCTGCCGAGGGTGGAGGGCGGAGCGGGCGATGCCGGAGCTGGGGGACCCCCGGCAGGCTGGAGGGGGGAGCACGGAGAGGGAGGAGCCCCGGGACCCCCGAGAGCCTGAAACGGGGGGAGTGGAGAAGGGGAAACCTGGAGAGAGGGGACCCCTGGGATCCCTGGGACAACGAGGTGGAGAACCTGGAGAGGGGGAATGTCTGGGAAGGCGGCACCCCAAAGGTGAGAGTCAGAGGAGAAGGGACCCTTGGGACCCCCAACACTCCCAGCATCCCTAAGTGGGACCCCCAACATCCCAGACAGGGGAGACCCTCTGAACCCTAGAGGGGAAAGACCAGAGAAGGGGAACTCCTAGGGGAGATTTATTTTGGGCTAATCTTCATAATTTGGAGTATATTTCAACTGAATCTCAACTTTTTGCAGTTTGGGGGGGGGTCTTCTTGCTATTTCTGAGGGTTTTTTACCTGAATCTTGGTGGTTTGGGTATTTCTGGGCTAAATCGTGATGCTTTGGAGTTTTTTATGCTCAGAGGATGCCTGGTGAGTTCTAGAGGTGGACTTGGACAGGAGGAAGTTGCCCCAAGGCAACGTGCTCAGCCCTTGTTTCCCCCCAGCAGGATTTGTCCTTCCCAAAGCTTGGGGAGATGGAGGAGGAGGCTGCGAGGAAGACAA
>NW_026088175.1:0-18449 GCF_022539395.1 Myiozetetes cayanensis | reverse complement strand
GGGATCCCAGTGGTGGATCCCAGGGTGGATCCCAGGGTTGGATCCCAGGGTCAGATGCCAGAGTGTATCCAAGGGTGGATCCCAGGGGTGGATCCTGGGGGTGGATCCCAAGAAAAAGATCCCAGGGGTGGATCCCAAGGTACAGATCCCAAGGCACAGATCCCAGGGGTAGATCCCAGGGTGGATCCCGGGGATGGGTGGCTGGGGTGCCTCACCCTCAACGGAGATGTCCTGGATGGCGAAGCGCAGGATGATCGTCCAGATCATGCCCAGGGTCATCTTGGCGTTCCCGTCCACGATCTCTGCAAGGGAACACCGGGAATGACCCGGAATTCCGGGGGGAGGGGGGGAAAAAGGGGATTCCCGGGGCACAGACGGACCAAGGGGGGGCTGGAATGGGGAATCCAAGGATTGGGAGGGTCTGGGATTGGGGAATCCTGGAACTGGGGGAATCCTGGGATTGGGGGCTTGGAATTGGGGGCTTGGAACTGGGGGAATCCAAGGATTGGGGGACCCTGAATTGAGGGAATCCTGGGATTGGGGAATCCTGGAATTGGGGAATCCTGGAATTGGGGGGTCCTGGAACTGGGGGGGCCTGGAATGGGGGAATCCAAGGATTGGGGGATCCTGGAATTGGGGGATCCTGGAATTGGGGGGATCCAAGGATTGTGGAAACCTGGAATTGGGGAATCCAAGGGATTGAAAAATCCTAGAATTGGGGGGGCCTGGGATTGGGGAATCCTGGAATTGGGGAATCCTGGAACTGGGGCAATCCAAGGATTGTGGAAACCTGGAATTGGGGGGGCCTGGAATTGGTGGAATCCAAGGATTGTGGAAACCTGGAATTGGGGAATCCAAGGGATTGAAAAATCCTGGAATTGGGGAATCCTGGAACTGGGGCAATCCAAGGATTGTGGAAACCTGGAATTGGGGAATCCAAGGGATTGAAAAATCCTGGAATTGGGGAATACTGGAACTGGGGGGGGTCCTGGAATTGGGGGAATCCAAGGGATTGGGGAATCCTGGAATTGGGGGCTGGAATTGGGGAATCCTGGAATTGGGGGCACCCTGGAATGGGGGAATCAAAGGATTGGGAATCCCAAAATTATGGGATCCTGGAATTCCAGGATCCTGGAGCTCTGGGATCCTGGAATTCTGGGACCCTGGAATTCCGGGATCCTGGAGCTCTGGGATCCTCCTGCAGTGCTGGAACTGTGGGATCCCGACCCCAGGGAATCCTGGACCCACAGGATCCAGGGAACCGTGGGAATCCCGGGATCCTGGAATTCCTGAGCTTGGAAAACACCTCAAGGAGCAGCCCAGGAGGGGAAAGGGAGGAATCCCAGGAATTCCAGGAATTCCAGGCTCCCCCAGCCCGGCCCAGCCCAGCCCAGGATTTCTGGGAATGGCTGGGGCGGGGCAGGCCGGGACACGCTCGGGAATGGGGAGTTTTCCCTCGGGACTCGAGGAGTTCTCCTCAGGAATGGGAGTTTTCCCTGGGAATGGGGAGTTTTCCCAGGATTGGGGAGTTTTCCTCAGGATTGGGGAGTTTTCCCTGGGGAATGGGGAGTTTTCCCTCGGGATTGGGGAGTTTTCCCTCAGGATTGGGGAGTTTTCCCTCGGGAATGGGGAGTTTTCCCTCGGGATTGGGGAGTTTTCCCTCGGGATTGGGGAGTTTTCCCTCAGGATTGGGGAGTTTTCCCTCGGGATTGGGGAGTTTTCCCTCGGGATTGGGGAGTTCTCCCTGGGGAATGGGGAGTTTTCCCTCAGGATTGGGGAGTTTTCCCTCGGGAATGGGGAGTTTTCCCTCGGGATTGGGGAGTTTTCCCTCGGGATTGAGGAGTTTTCCCGAGCTTTTCCAGCCCCTCCCAACAAAACCGGCCTGGCTGGAGCGGAGCCCCCGGGGGGATCCCCAGGGAAGGGGCCCCAATCCCGGGAATCTCCCCCCTCCCAGCTGGGAATGGGCTTTGGATCCCGCTCTTCCCCCTCCTCCAGGAGCTTCTTCCCTATTCCATTTTTTTCCCCCCTTATCCAGCTTTTTTTCTCCTTTTCCATATTTTTCCCCCTTCTCCAGCTGTTTTTTCTCTTCTCCAGGTGTTTTTTCCCTTCCTCCATCTTTTTTCCCTTTCTCCAGGTGTTTTTTCCCTCATCCCACATTTCTCTCCCCTTCTCCAGGTGTTTTTTTCCTTATCCTGCCTTTCTTCCCTTTCTCCAGGTTTTTTTTCCCCTTCTCCAGGTATTTCTCTCTCTCATCCCATCTTTCTTTCCTCTCCTCCAGAAGCTTCTTGCCTATTCCATTTTTTCCCCCTTCTCCAGGTGTTTTCTTTCCTCTTCCATGTTTTTTTTCCCCTTCTCCAGGTGTTTTTTTTCCTCTTCCATGTTTTTTTCCCCTTCTCCAGGTGTTTTTTCCCCACCCCAGCTCCCTCCACATTCCCCAACCCCCCCTACTCTTTTATCCCAATCCCCTCAATCCGCAGGGAATGGCCCCGATCCCGGGGATGGCTCCAAGCTGGGAATTCCGCCCGGCATTCCCGGGATATCCCCAGCAGGTCCCGGGAATCGCCCTCAGGACACCCCAAACCCAGAGTTTTGACCCCAAACCGGCCAGTTCTGGGATCCAGAGGAATTCCAGGGAATCCTGGGTGAATCCCAGGGGGATCCAGAGTGAATCCCAGGGGATCCTGGGTGAATCCCAGGGAATCCCAGGTGAATTCCAGGGAATCCTGGCTGAATCCCAGGGGGATCCCAGGGAATCCCAGGGAATCCTGGCTGAATCCTGGGTGAATTCCAGGGGGATCCTGGGTGAATCCTGGGTGAATCCCAGGGAATCCCAGGTGAATTCCAGGGGGATCCTGGGGAATCCCAGGGAATCCCAGGTGGAATTCCAGGTGAATTCCAGGGGATCCTGGGTGAATTCTGGGTGAATCCCAGGGGGATCCTGGGTGAATTCCAGGGGATCCTGGGTGAATCCTGGGTGAATCCCAGGGAATCCCAGGTGAATCCCAGGGAATCCCAGGTGAATCCCAGGGAATCCTGGGTGAATCCCAGGGATCCTGGGTGAATCCTAGGGGGATCCTGGGTGAATTCCAGGTGAATCCCGAGGGAATCCCGAGGGAATCCCGAGGGGGAAGGGCAGGGCTCACCCTCGGCGCCGATGGAGACGAGTTTGACGCCCTTGCTGGCGATGAAATCCAGGGCTTTGTTGACGTTGTTGATTTTGTGAACCCTCATCTTGCCCCGCTCCGGCTTCGGCAGCCGCTCCCCTGGGGGGGGGAGGGGAAGAGTTAGAGGTTTGGGGTCAAATTAAAGGGTTTGGGGCAAAAATTAAAGATTTGGGGCAGAGTTAAAGATTTGGGGCAGAGTTAAAGGGTTTGGGGCAAAAATTAAAGATTTGGGGCAGAGTTAAAGGGATTGGGGTCAAAGTTAAAGGGTTGGGGTCAAACTAAAGGATTTGGGGCAAAAATTAAAGATTTTGGGCAAAGTTAAAGGGTTTGGGGCAGAGTTAAAGATTTGGGGCAAAGTTAAAGGGATTGGGGCAGAGTTAAAGGTTTGGGGTAAATCTGAAGGGTTTGGGGCAAATTTGAAGGGTTTGGGGCAAAGTTAAAGATTTTGGGCAAAGTTAAAGAATTGGAGTAAAATTAAAGGGTTTGGGGCAAATCTGAAGGATTTGGGGTAAAGTTAAAGGGTTGGGGCAAATCTGAAGAGTTTGGGGCAAAGTTAAAGAGTTTGTGGGCAAAGTTAAAAGGATTGGGGCAGAGTTAAAGATTTTGGGGCAAATCTGAAGGTTTTGGGGCAAAGTTAAAGGTTTGGGGCAAATCTGAAGGGTTTGGGGTAAATCTGAAGGGTTTGGGGCAAAAATTAAAGATTTTGGGCAAAGTTAAAGGGATTGGGGTAAATCTGAAGGGTTTGGGGCAAAGTTAAAGGTTTGGGGTCAAATTAAAGGGTTTGGGGCAAATCTGAAGGGTTTGGGGCAGAGTTAAAGATTTTGAGCAAAGTTAAAGGGTTTGGGGCAGAGTTAAAAGTTTGGGGTCACGGTTAAAGAGTTTGAGTAAAGATTAAAGGTTTTGGGTCAAAATTCAAAGTTTTGGGTCAAGCCTAAAGATTTTTGGGTGGGTTTGGAGAGCTTTGGGTGGGTTTGGAGGTTTTTGTGTTGGTTTCAAGGTTTTTGGGTTGGTTTGAAGGTTTTGTGCTGCTTTGAAGGTTTTTGTGTGGGTTTCAAGGTTGTTGTGTTGGTTTGGAGGTTTTTGGGGTGGGTTTGAAGGTTTTTGGGCGGGTCTGGAGGGGTTTTGGGGATGTTTGAAGGGTTTGGGGTTTGTTTGCAGGGATTTTTGGGTGGGTTTGGAGGTTTTTGGGCAGGTCTGGAGGGGTTTTGGGGATGTTTGGAGGGGTTTGGGTTTATTTGGAGGGTTTTTTGGGTGGGTTTGAAGGGTTTTTGGGTGGGTTTGCAGGGTTTTTGGGCGGGTCTGGAGGGGTTTTTGGGTGGGTTTGGAAGGTTTTGGGGGATGTTTGGGTTTATTTGGAGGTTTTTGGGTGGGTTTGAAGGGTTTTTGGGTGGGTCTGGAGGGTTTTTGGGGTGGGTTTGAAGGTTTTTGGGTTGGTTTGGAGGTTTTTTGGGTGGGTCTGGAGGGTTTTTGGGGATGTTTGGAGGGTTTTGGGTTTATTTGGAGGGTTTTTGGGGTGGGTTTGAAGGTTTTTGGGTGGATCTGGAGGGATTTTTGGGTTGGTTTGAAGGTTTTTGGGTGGGTTTGGAGGTTTTTGGGTTGGTTGAAAGGTTTTAGGTGGGTTTGGAGGTTTTTGGGTACTTGGAGGTTTTGGGTGGGTTATAGGGTTTTGGCGGGTCTGGAGGGGTTTTGGGGCCCACCTGAGATGACCTCGAGCAGCAGCATCAGCTTGAGGCCGTCCCGGAAATCCTCGTCGATGTTCTCGATCTGCGTCCCGGCTTTCCGAAGGTGGGAATTGCACCAGGCCGTGAACGTCTGAGGGACAGGAAAACTGGGATTGGGAATTCCCTTCATCCCACTGGGAATGATCCCTTCATCCCACTGGGAATTGCACCAGGCCGTGAACGTCTGAGGGACAGGGAGACCGGGATTGGGGGAGCTCTTCCCACTGGGAATGATCCCTTCATCCCACTGGGAATGACCCCTTCATCCCACTGGGAATTGCACCAGGCCGTGAACGTCTGAGGGACAGGAAAACCGGGATTGGGAATTCCCTTCATCCCACTGGGAATGATCCCTTCATCCCACTGGGAATGGCCCCTTCATCCCACTGGGAATTGCACCAGGCCGTGAACGTCTGAGGGACAGGGAAACTGGGATTGGGAATTCCCTTCATCCCACTGGGAATGACCCCACTGATCCCACTGGGAATGACCCCACTGATCCCACTGGGAATTGCACCAGGCTGTGAACGTCTGAGGGACAGGGAAACCGGGATTGGGGGCTCATCCCAATGGGAATGATCCCACTGATCCCACTGGGAATGACCCCACTGATCCCACTGGGAATGATCCCTTAATCCCACTGGGAATGATCCCTTAATCCCACTGGGAATGACCCCTTGATCCCACTGGGAATTGCACCAGGCCGTGAACGTCTGAGGGACAGGAAACTGGGATTGGGGGCTCATCCCAATGGGAATGATCCCTTAATCCCATTGGGAATGATCCCTTAATCCCACTGGGAATCATCCCACTGATCCCACTGGGAATTGCACCAGGCCGTGAACGTCTGAGGGACAGGGAGACCGGGATTGGGGGCTCTTCCCACTGGGAATGATCCCACTGATTCATTGGGAATGAGCCCTTCATCCCACTGGGAATTGCACCAGGCCGTGAACGTCTGAGGGACAGGAAAACTGGGATCAGGGGGGGCTCTTCCCATTGGGAATGATCCCTTCATCCCACTGGGAATGATCCCTTAATCCCACTGGGAATGACCCCACTGATCCCACTGGGAATTGCACCAGGCCGTGGGAATGACGCCTTGAGGGACTAGGAATGACCCTTGATCCCACTGGGAATGAGCCCTTAATCCCACTGGGAATGACCCCTTCATCCCACTGGGAATGACCCCTTCATCCCATTGGGAATTGCACCAGGCCGTGAACGTCTGAGGGACAGGGAGACCGGGATTGGGGGCTCATCCCAATGGGAATGAGCCCATTGATCCCACTGGGAATTGCACCAGGCCGTGAACGTCTGAGGGACAGGGAAACTGGGATTGGGAATTCCCTTCATCCCATTGGGAATGACCCCTTCATCCCACTGGGAATGGCCCCTTAATCCCACTGGGAATGAGCCCATTGATCCCACTGGGAATGATCCCTTCATCCCACTGGGAATTGCACCAGGCCGTGAACGTCTGAGGGACAGGAAAACTGGGATTGGGGGCTCTTCCCAATGGGAATGATCCCTTAATCCCACTGGGAATGGCCCCTTCATCCCACTGGGAATTGCACCAGGCCGTGAACGTCTGAGGGACAGGGAGACTGGGATTGGGAATTCCCTTCATCCCACTGGGAATGATCCCTTCATCCCACTGGGAATGATCCCACTGATCCCAACGGGAATGATCCCTTCATCCCACTGGGAATGGCCCCACTGATCCTACTGGGAATGGCCCCTTAATCCCACTGGGAATTGCACCAGGCCGTGAACGTCTGAGGGACAGGAAAACTGGGATCAGGGGGCTCTTCCCATTGGGAATGAGCCCTTAATCCCACTGGGAATGACCCCTTCATCCCATTGGGAATGGTCCCTTCATCCCACTGGGAATGACCCCTTCATCCCACTGGGAATTGCACCAGGCCGTGAACGTCTGAGGGACAGGGAAACCTGGGATTGGGGGCTCATCCCAATGGGAATGATCCCTTCATCCCATTGGGAATGACCCCGCTGATCCCATTGGGATTGAGCCCATTGATCCCACTGGGAATGACCCCTTAATCCCACTGGGAATTGCACCAGGCCGTGAACGTCTGAGGGACAGGACATGGGATTGGGAATTCCCTTCATCCCACTGGGAATGGTCCCTTAATCCCATTGGGAATGAGCCCATTGATCCCATTGGGAATGATCCCTTCATCCCACTGGGAATTGCACCAGGCCGTGAACGTCTGAGGGACAGGAAACCGGGATCAGGGGGGCTCTTCCCATTGGGAATGATCCCTTCATCCCACTGGGAATGATCCCTGGATCCCACTGGGAATGGCCCCTTGATCCCATTGGGAATGACCCCTTAATCCCATTGGGAATGAGCCCCTGGGATCCTGTGGGAAAGCCCCTTTTCCAACCCCCCCAGCTTTTCCCAGCACTTCCAGGGCCCTTTCCAAGTCCTTTCCAAGCCCTTTCCAGACCCTTTCCAGGCCCTTTCCTGGACCTTTCCAGACCCTTTCCATTCCCTTTCCAAGCCCTTTCCAAGCCCTTTCCTGACCCTTTCCTAACCCTTTCCAGACCCTTTCCAATCCCTTTCCAAGCCCTTTCCAGACCCTTTCCATTCCCTTTCCAATCCCTTTCCATTCCCTTTCCAATCCCTTTCCAAGCCCTTTCCAGGCCCTTTCCAATCCCTTTCCAGACCCTTTCCAAGCCCTTTCCAATCCCTTTCCAGGCCCTTTCCAGGCCCTTTCCAGACCCTTTCCAAGCCCTTTCCAATCCCTTTCCAGGCCCTTTCCAGGCCCTTTCCAGACCCTTTCCATTCCCTTTCCAATCCCTTTCCATTCCCTTTCCAAGCCCCTTCCAGACCCTTTCCAGGTCCTTCCCAGGCCCTTTCCAGACCCTTTCCAAGCCCTTTCCAAGCCCTTTCCAGGCCCTTCCCAGGCCCTTTCCAAGCCCTTTCCAGACCCTTTCCAAGCCCTTTCCAAGCCCTTTCCAGGTCCTTTCCAGGTCCTTTCCAGACCCTTTCCCAGACCCTTTCCAAGCTCTTTCCAGACCCTTTCCAAGCCCTTTCCATTCCTTTTCCATTCTCTTTCCAATCCCTTTCCAAGCCCTTTCCAAGCCCTTTTCAAACTCTTTCCAAGCCCTTTCCTGTCCCTTTCCAGACCCTTTCCAAGCCCTTTCCAAGCCCTTTCCAGGCCCTTTCCAAGCCCTTTCCAAGCCCTTTCCAAGCCCTTTCCTGGCCTTTTCCAGACTCTTTCCTGTCCTTTCCCGTCCCTTTCCCGGGTGGGTCCCGCAGGTGACTCCGAGGGCGTTTCCCGGGACTTTGAGCGGCTCCCACATTCCAGGGCTGGGAGGGGCCGGGCGGAGCCTCCGGAGCGGCCCCGGAACGCCCGGAATGAGCCCAGGGGGGCAAAACAGCCCGGAAAAGTCCCCAAAATCCCAGGAAAATTCCCCAAATCCACTTCCAGAGGGAGCTTTTCCCGCTTTAGGAGCTCTGGAAGGGCCCAGGGGGGGCAAAACAGCCCAGAAAACTCCCCAAATTCCCCAAATCCACTTCCAGAGGGAGCTTTTCCCGCTTTAGGAGCTCTGGAAGAGCCCAGGGGGGTCAAAACAGCCCGGAAAAGTCCCCAAAATCCCAGGAAAATTCCCCAAATCCACTTCCAGCAGGAGTTTTTCCCGCTTTAGGAGCTCTGGAAGAGCCCAGGGGGGTCAAACAGCCTGGAAACATCCCCAAATCCCAGGAAAATTCCCCAAATCCACTTCCAGAGGGAGCTTTTCCCGCTTTAGGAGCTCTGGAAGGGCCCAGGGGGGTCAAAACATCCCAGAAAAGTCCCCAGAACCCCAGGAAAATTCCCCAAATCCACTTCCAGAGGAAGCTTTTCCCACTTTAGGAACTCTGGAAGGGCCCAGGGGGTCAAAACATCCTGGAAAAGTCCCCAAATCCCCAAAAAATCCACTTCCAGAGGGAGGTTTTCCCGCTTTAGGAGCCCTGGAAGAGCCCAGGGGGGTCAAAACATCCCGGAAAACTCCCAAAATCCTAAAAAAATCCACTTCCAGCGGGAGCTTTTCCCGCTTTTGGAGCTCTGGAAGGGCCCAGGGGGGTCAAACAGCCTGGAAAAGTCCCCAAAATCCCAGGAAAATTCCCCAAATCCACTTCCAGAGGGAGCTTTTCCCACTTCTGGAGCTCTGGAAGGGCCCAGGGGGGTCAAAACATCCTGGAAAAGTCCCCAAAATCCCAGGAAAATTCCCCAAATCCACTTCCAGAGGGAGCTTTTCCCACTTTAGGAGCTCTGGAAGAGCCATGGGGGGTCAAAACAGCCCGGAAAAGTCCCCAAAATCCCAGGAAAATTCCCCAAATCCACTTCCAGAGGGAGCTTTTCCCACTTTAGGAGCTCTGGAAGAGCCCAGGGGGGGCAAAACATCCTGGAAAAGTCCCCAAATCCCCCCAAAATCCACTTCCAGAGGGAGATTTTCCCGCTTTAGGAGCTTTGGAAGAGCCCAGGGGGTGCAAAACATCCTGGAAAAGTCCCCAAATCCCCCCAAAATCCACTTCCAGAGGGAACTTTTCCCACTTTAGGAGCTCTGGAAGGGATAAGGGGGGTCAAAACATCCCAGAAAAGTCCCCAAAATCCCAGGAAAATTCCCCAAATCCACTTCCAGAGGGAGCTTTTCCCACTTTAGGAGCTCTGGAAGGGCCCAGGGGGGTCAAAACATCCCAAAAAGTCCCCAGAATCCCAGGAAAATTCCCCAAATCCACTTCCAGAAGGAGCTTTTCCCACTTCTGAAGCTCTGGAAAAGCCCAGGGGGGTCAAAACAGCCCGGAAAAGTCCCCAAAATCCCAGGAAAATTCCCCAAATCCACTTCCAGAGGGAGCTTTTCCCACTTTAGGAGCTCTGGAAGAGCCCGGGGGGGTCAAAACATCCCAAAAAGTCCCCAGAATCCCAGGAAAATTCCCCAAATCCACTTCCAGCGGGAGCTTTTCCCACTTTAGGAGCTCTGGAAGAGCCCAGGGGGGTCAAAACACCCCGGAAAAGTCCCCAAAATCCCAGGAAAATTCCCCAAATCCACTTCCAGAGAGAGCTTTTCCTCTTTAGGAGCTCTGGAAGAGCCCAGGGGGGTCAAAACATCCTGGAAAACTCCCCAAAATCCCAGGAAAATCCCAAAAACCCCACCCCAAAAGGGTCATTTTTTTTTTTAAAGGGGTTTAAAGAGGGGTTTGGGAAGAGGAACCTCTGGAATTTGGGATAAATCCCGCCTGGATCGACCCCCCCTCCCTGCCCAGAGCAAACCCAGCTCCCGAAAAAGGGCCTAAAAAGGAGATTCCGGCCGGGCCTCTGGAATTTCCTCCCCACAAAAAGCCTTTTCCAGGCATTGTGGCCCTGCCAGGGCCAGGGGGGAAAGCTGGGAATTCATCCCAGCCCCCCCAAAAAATCCGGGAATTCCCAAGAGCCCCTTCCCACCTGCTTTTATCCCCCGTTTTCCAAGGAAAAGCTGGAGCAGGGAGGAAAAGGCACCTCATTCCCAACCCCCCCCCCAATTCCAGAGTTTGGGAATTCTGGGGTTGGAAGATCCAGTGAGGCCCCAAAAGTTGGGAATTCTGGGGTTGGAAGATCCAGTGAGGCCCCAAAAGTTGGGAATTCTGGGGGTGGAAAATGAACCTTTCCTGACTTTTGGCCCCATTTTCCTCCACTTTTCCAGGATCCCGGGAATTCCAGGGGGAAAGAGAAAAAGGATCCCAGGAATTCCAGAAAGAAGGAGAAAAAGAATCCCTGGAATTCCAAGGGGAAGAAGAAAGAGGATCCCAAGAATTCCAGGGAAGGACAAAAAGGATCCCTGGAATTCCAAGGGGAAGGCGAAAGAAGATCCCAGGAATTCCAGAAGGGAAGGAGAAAGAGGATCCAGGAATTCCAGGGGGAAGGACAAAAAGGACCCCTGGAATTCCAGAGGGAAGGAAAAAGAGAATCCCTGGAATTCCAAGGGGAAGGAGAAAAAGGATCCCTGGAATTCCAGGGGGGAAGGAGAAAGAGGATCCCAGGAATTCCAGAAGGGAAGGAGAAAGAAGATCCCAAGAATTTCAAGGGGAAGGAGAAAAAGGACCCCTGGAATTCCAGAGGGAAGGAAAAAGAAGATCCCAGGAATTCCAGAGGGAAGGAGAAAGAAGATCCCAAGAATTCCAGAGGGAAGGAGAAAGAAGATCCCAGAAATTCCAGAGGGAATGGAGAAAGAAAATCTCAGGAATTCCAAGGGGAAGGAGAAAGAAGATCCCAAGAATTCCAAGGAGAAGGAGAAAGAGGATCCCAAGAATTCCAGAGGAGAAGGAGAAAAAGGATCCCAGGAATTCCAGAGGAGAAGAAGAAAGAATATCCCAGGAATTCCAAGGTGAAGGAGAAAAAGGACCCCTGGAATTCCCAAAGGGGTTCCCACATTCCCGAATTCCCGAAGGGGTTCCCACATTCCCAAAATTCCCGTTAAGAGCAGGCCAAAGGAAATTCCAGAGGGAATAAAAAGAGCCCATCCAGGCGTTCCCCGCGCTCCAATTAACGCCTCCTTTGCACAATGAACGCAATTAACGCAATTAACACAATTAGGAGGCGCCGCTGAGGCCGCTGGGGGGGAGGGAGGGGAAAATGAAGGAAAAATGGGGGAAAAATGAGGGAAAAATGAGGGAAAGTCAGGGAAAAATGAGGGAAAATGAGAGAAAATCAGGGAAAAATGAGAGGAAATGAGAGAAAATCAGAGAAAATGAGGGAAAATCAGGGGAAAATGAGGGAAAATGAGGGAAAATCAGGGAAAAATGAGGGAAAATGAGGGAAAAATGAGGGAAAGTCAGGGAAAAATGAGGGAAAATAAGGGAAAATGAGGGAAAATCAGGGGAAAATGAGGGAAAGATGAGGGGAAATGAGGGAAAAATGAGGGAAAAATGAGGGAAAATTAGGGGAAAATGAGGAAAAATGAGGGAAAATGAGGGAAAATCAGAGAAAAATGAGGAAAAATGAAGGAAAAATGAGGGAAAAGTGAGGGAAAAATGAGGGGAAATGAAGGAAAAATGAGGGAAAAATGAGGGGAAATCAGGGATAATGAGGGGAAAATGAGGGAAAATGAGGGGAAAATGAGGGAAGAATGAGGGGAAAATGAGGGAAAATGAGGGGAAAATGAGGGGAAAAATGAGGGAAAATGAGGGAAAATGAGGGAAAAAGGGAAAAGGGAGGAAATGAGGGAAAATCAGGAAAAATGAGGGAAAATGAGGGGAAAATGAGGGAAAATGAGGGAAAAATAAGGGGAAATCAGGGATAATGAAGGGGAAATGAGGGAAAATGAGGGAAAAATGAGGGAAAGTCAGGGGAAAATGAGGGGAAAATGAGGGAAAATGAAGGGAGGAAATCAAGGAAAATCAAGGGAAAATCAAGGAGGAAAAATGAGGAAAATTCCAGGACAAGAGGAGGAAAAGTTGGGAAGTGGGATAAGAGCAGGAAAAGTGTTGGGAAACCGAGGAAAAAGAGGGGAAATTGGGAAAACTGCCTGAAAACTGAAGAGGAAAATGCAGAAAGATGTTTTTTTAAAAAAAGAAAAGCAGGGAGAGGAGGAATTGGGGGGTCCCGGCCCTTCCCACCCCTCCCCATTCCCGGGATTTTCCCTGCCGGGCCTGGAATGTGGGAGCTGCCTCCTTGGGGCCGATTTTTGGGGCAGTTCCTGCGGATTTTGGGGCCTCCCCCAGGGGAGGGGGAGCCCGGGATGCTCCTCAGTCCTCGCCCTTCTGGAGATTTGGGAATTCCAGAGGGATTCCAGAGGGATTCCAGAGGGATTCCAGAGGGATCCTCCTCTGCTTCCCCTTTGGGGCAAATCTGGGGGGGTTTGGGAAAATCCAGGGGGGTTTGGGGAGGTTTGGGAAGGTTTGGGAAGGTTTGGGAAGGGAAGGTTTGGGAAGGGAAGGTTTGAGGAAGGAAGGAAGGTTTGGGAGGAGAAGGGAAGGAAGGTTTGGGAAGGAAGGTTTGGGAAGGAAGGTTTGGGAAGGTTTGGGAAGGTTTGGGAAGGTTTGGGAAGGGTAGGGAAGGGAAGGGAAGGGAAGGGAAGGGAAGGGAAGGGAAGGGGAGGGAAGGTTTGGGAAGGTTTGGGAAGGGAAGGGAAGGGAAGGGAAGGGAAGGGAAGGGAAGGGAAGGGAAGGTAAGGGGAAGGGAAGGTTTGGGAAGGGAAGGTTTGGGAAGGGAAGGTTTGGGGAGGAAGGAAGGTTTGGGAGGAAGGGAAGGTTTGGGAGGAAGGTTTGGGAAGGTTTGAGGAAGGAAGGAAGGAAGGGAAGGGTTGGGAAGGTTTGAGGAAGGAAGGAAGGAAGGGAAGGAAGGGAAGGGAAGGGGAAGGGGAAGGAGGAAGGGAAGGGAAGGAAGGAAGGGAAGGGAAGGGAGGAGAGTTTGGAGGAAGGGGGGTTCCCACAGGGCTGTGATTCCCACACGGGTCCGGCTGCATTGCTGGAATTCCAGAGGAATTCCAGAGGCCAATCCCCTGGGAACGGCCCCTTCCTTCCCTTCCCTTCCCAAACCTTCCCTTCCCGTGGGATTTCCGGGACACTCGGAATTCCGGCCCCAGGAATGGGGGGGAAAGGCCGGGAGGGAGGAGGAGGAGGAGGAGGAGGAGGAGGAGGAAGAGGAGCAGGAAGTTCCTCCTGCTGCTCCCGAGCCCAAAATATTCCCGGTTCAGCCCGGATTGTCCCTAAAAACGGCAGGAGAAGCCGCGGTAACCACGGCAACGGAGCCCAGCCCCCCCCAGAGAGCCCAAATCCAGGGAATTCCACCCAAAACTCGGGGAATTCCACCCCAAACTGAGGGAATTCGACCCAAAACTGAGAGAATTCGACCCAAAACTCAGGGAATTCCACCCCAAACTGAGGGAATTAAAGTCAAAACTCAGGGAATTCAACCCAAAACTGAGGGGATTAAAGCCAAAACTCAGAGAATTCAACCCCAAACTGAGGGAATTCCACCCCAAACTGAGGGGATTAAAGCCAAAACTCAGGGAATTCCACCCCAAACTGAGAGAATTCGACCCCAAACTGAGGGAATTCGACCCAAAACTCAGAGAATTCCACCCAAAACTCAGGGAATTCCACCCCAAACTGAGAGAATTCGACCCAAACTCAGGGAATTCCACCCAAAAATCGAGGGAAACAAACCCAGAATTCAGGGAATTGGAGCGAAACCGAAGGAATTGAACCCAAACTAAGGGAATCAGACACAAAACTGGATGAACTAAACCCGAAACAGAGGGAATTTCACCCGAAACTGAGGGAATTTCACCCCAAGCTCAAGGAAGCCGACGCAAAACTGAGGGAATTTCACCCAAAACAGAGAGAATTTCACCCAAAACAGAGAGAATTTCACCCAAAACAGAGAATTTCACCCGAAACTGAAGGAATTCAACCCAAAACAGAGAGAACTTCACCCAACACTGAGGGAATTTCCCCCAAAACAGAGCGAGCTGTACCCAAACAGAGAGAATTTCACCCAAAACAGAGAGAATTCCACCCAAAACTGAAGGAATTCAACCCCAAACTGAAGGGATTCCACCCAAAACTGAAAGAATTCCACCCAAAACTGAAGGAATTCCACCCCAAACTGAAGGGATTCCACCCAAAACTGAAAGAATTCCACCCAAAACTGAAGGGATTCAACCCAAAACTAAAGGGATTCAATCCAAAACTGAAGGAATTGAACCCAAAACTGAAGGAATTCCACTCAGAACAGAGAAAATTAAACCCAAAACTGAAGGGATTCCACCCAAAACTGAAGGGATTCAACCCCAAACTGAAGCAATTCCACCCAAAACTGAAGGAATTCCACCCAAAACTGAAGGAATCCCACCCAGAACTGAAGGGATTTCCCCCAAACCGCGGGAATTCTCCCCGAAATCCAGGGAATTCTGCCGGCCCGGAGGGAATTCCTCCTTCCCTCCCCCCCCCAGCGCGAGTCTCTCCCAGGATTAACCCGGAACCCTTCGGGAATTCCGGGCAAACCCCTCCCAGCTCCGCCGCTTCCCACGCTCCGGGGGGGTTTTTTGGGGACCCCTCCCCGATCCCGAGGGGGATTTGGGGATCCCCCCCCCCCATCCCGAGCCCTCCGGAACTTCCCCCGCCCGGAATTCCCAACAAAACCCGCGGGATCGGCCCCGAAATCTCCTCCTTTCTTCCCCCTCCCCCCAAAAAAGTGATACCCCCCCCACTCCATCCCACCCCTCATTAAAGGGGACCCCCAAAACGTCCTGAACTCCCCTCAGGAGAGACCCCAAAACGTCCTGAACCCCTAAAACGTCCTGAACCCCCAGACCCCCAAGGACCCTAAAACATCCTGACCCCAAATCGTCCTGAACCCCAAAACGTCCTGAACCCCCCAGACCCCTCAGAGTTGTCCCCCCAAAACGTCCTGACCCCTCAGACCCCCAAAAACGTCCTGAACCCCCTCAGGGACCCCCAAAACATCCTGACCCCCAAAACGTCCTGAACCCACCTCAAGGAGTCCCCCAAAACGTCCTGACCGCCCTCAAAACGTCCTGAACCCCCAAAACAGTCCTGAACCCCCTCAGGGACCCCCAAAACATCCTGAACCCCCTCAAAACATCCTGAACCCCAAAAGTCTGAACCCCCTCAGGGACCCCCAAAACATCCTGAACCCCCAGCGGACCCCTCAGACCCTCCGGGTCACAGACCCCTCAGACCCCCCTGAGTCCCCTCAGGCTGACCCCTCACAGGGACCCTCAGGACCCCAGATCCCCTCAGGGACCCCTCAGAGACCTCACCCGATCCCCTCAGGGACCCCGGATCACCCCGATCCTCCTCAGACCCCAGTCCCAGTGATCCCCTCAGACCCCTCGATCCCTCCAGACCCCAGCTCGCAGTCCCCTCAGACTCCCCGATCCCCTCAGACCCCTCTGATCCCCCTGTATCCCCTCAGGAGCCTCCTCGGGACCACCTCGGTCCCCTCAGGACCCCCGATCCTCAGACCCTCAGTACCCCCTCAGACCCCTCTGCAGTCCCTCAGGGACCTCCTGCGGACCCCCGATCCCCTCAGACCCCTCAGATCCCCTCAGAGACCCCTCTGGGACCCCTCAGATCCCCTCAGGGATCCCCTGATCCCCTCAGACTCCCAGTGTCCCCTCAGACCCCCTGATCCCCTCAGGGATCCCCTGATCCCCTCAGACCCCTCAAGACCCCCGATCCCCTCAGTGTACCTCCCAGGCCCGAGTCCCCCAGGGATCCCCTAGACCCCTCAGACCCCTCAGAACCCCCGATCCTCACAGGACCCTTCTAGGCCCCCTGATCCCCTCAGACCCCCGATCCCCTCAGTGCCCCTCAGAACCCCCGATCCCCTCAGACCCCCAGATCCCGATCCTCACAGACCCCTCAGACCCCCGATCCCCTCAGGGATCCCCCTGATCCTCAGACCCTCCAGTGCTCCTCAGACCCCCGATCCTCCCAGACCCCTCAGACCCCTAGTCCCCCAGATCCCCCCAGATCCCCTCAGACCCCCGATCCCTCAGACCTCCCGATCCCCTCACAGACCCTCAGACCCCCGATCCCCTCAGACTCCCACTGACCCCTCAGACTCCCCCGATCCCCTCAGACCCCCAGATCCCCACAGACCCCTCAGACCCCCCACCTTCCTCTGCTGTTTCTCCCAGGCAGGGTCGAGGCAGGAGGTCCCGGTCCCGATCCCCTCAGACCCCTCAGACCCCTCCGATCCTCAGACCCCTGACCCCCAGATCCCTCAGACCCTGATCCTCAGAACCCCCGATCCCCTCAGAACTCCCCCGATCCTCAGACCCCCTGATCCCCTCAGACCCCCCAGTCCCCTCACAGACCCCCACCTTCCTCTGCTGTTTCTCCCAGGCGGGGTCGAGGCAGGAGGTCCCAGTCCCGATCCCCTCAGACCCCTCAGAGCCCCTCGATCCCCTCAGACCCCCGATCCCCTCACAGACCCCCACCTTCCTCTGCTGTTTCTCCCAGGCGGGAGTCGAGCAGGAGGTCCCGGTCCCGATCCCCTCAGACCCCCCTGACCCCCTCGATCCCCTCAGACCCCTCAGTCTCCCCTCAGACCCCCCCACCTTCCTCTGCTGTTTCTCCCAGGCGGGGTCGAGCAGGAGGTCCCGGTCCCGATCCCCTCAGACCCCCCCGATCCCCTCACAGACCCCTCAGACCCCCCCACCTTCCTCTGCTGTTTCTCCCAGGCGGGGTCGAGCAGGAGGTCCCGGTCCCAGTCGTCCTCCTGGGCCATGTAGTCGCCGTTGGGGCCGGGCCCGTTGCCGCCGTAGGCGTGCTGGGGCTGCGCGGCGCTGTGATAATCCACCATGATCGCGGCCCTGGGCCCCCCTCCTGTCGCGACAGGCGCCGGAATCGCGACCGGGCCCCCACCCCACCCCCGTGCCCCGCCCACTGCGCACGCGCCGCGCCCGCCCTGGCCGCGCCCGCGGAGGGCGGGGAGAACAACGCGCAGGCGCGGGGGGAGAGGCCACGCCCACGCGCGCCTTCGGAACACGGCCCGGAAAGACCCCGCCCACCGCCCGCGGGGAGGCCACGCCCACGGAGCCCCGCAAGCCACGCCCATCGCCCCACGGAGGCGCGTCACGAGGTCGGGCCACGCCCTTCGGACACGCCCACCCCCGTGACGCCGAGCCACGCCCATCGCCCCCTCACAACTCAGGCCACGCCCACCGCCCATCACAACTCAAGCCACGCCCACCGCCCCTCACACCCACTGAGACCACGCCCACCCCTCAGGCAAGCCACGCCCTCCGCCCTCAGACCGCCCCCCCCCTCCCCTCAGGCCCTTCAAGAACGACCCCAGCGCCAGAGGAGCCTCTTTACTGGTTTAAATGGTATGGGGGGATCAGGGGGCGGGGAGAGGGTATTGAGAGGTTCAGGGAGCTCCGTTTTGGGGGCTCCGTGTCTGGCGGGGGCTCAGAGTGAGGATGCCATGATGCTTGACACGCCTGGGGGGGACACAGGGGTCGGGGGGGGATCCAGGACCCCTCTGGGGCCCCCAAAACCCCCTCGGGACCCCAAAATCCCATCCAAAATCCACCCCAGGATGCCCAAACCCCCTCAAGAGCCCAAACCCCCTCAAAATCCCCTCAGGACCTCCAAAATCCCCTCAGACCCCAAAACCCCTCAAAATCCCCTCAGGATCCCCAAAATCCCCTCAGACCCCCAAAACCCCCTCAAAATCCCCTCAGGACCCCCAAAACTCCTCAAGATCCCTAAAACCCCCTCAAAATCCCCTCAGGACCCCAAAACCCCCTCAATATCCCCTCAGGATCCCCAAAATCCCCTCAGGATCCCAAAACCCCTCAAAATCCCCTCAGACCCCAAAACCCCCCTCAAATCCCCTCAGGACCCCAAACCCCTCAAAATCCCCTCAGGATCCCCAAAATCCCCTCAGGACCCCCAAACCCCTCAAAATCCCCTCAGGCCCCCAAATCCCCTCAGGACCCCAAACCCCCTCAAAATCCCCTCAGGACCCCCAAATCCCCTCAGGCCCCCAAATCCCCTCAAAATCCCCTCAGGACCCCCAAATCCCCTCAGGACCCCAAA
>NW_026088174.1:0-153365 GCF_022539395.1 Myiozetetes cayanensis | reverse complement strand
CCCCTCTGAACCACGCTCAAAAGCAGCTAAATCCCAAGCATCTCCATCACAGTTTTTGGGATCCCAATCCATCCCTACCTCTGCACTCACAGCATGCACCGGTTTACTTGAACACTTCGCTTCTCATATTTATATTGGGCTACCTGGAGAGTCACTTCTGCTACTGTTTGACAACTGTTTAACCTGGTCCTTCATAGGCCACAACTGTTTTCCACTGGCCAACATGACAGGAACAACTCCATCTGCCACTTCAGTTAGGACGGTGCTGCTGACAGGAGTTACTTCCTGCACAAGAAGAGCTGCTGCTCTCACACAGTTAGTTTCAGCAACTACAATTTCAATCTCCCCATTTTCCAAGTTCATTTCTGCCTCAGCTTGTCCAACCTATCTCTTCCTAGCAAAGGTTTAGGGGAGCTTGCAAATAAACAAACTGAGGAATTACCCAGCGTTTTCCCAGTTTAACCCCTGTCACACCAATCACCTTCCCAGTGCCATCCCCTAATTCTCCCTCTGCTGCGTTAAGGGCTGAGGAAGTTGGACCTGTGTTTGACCAGGACACGTGCAAACCAAACGGTGGGGACTGGAACCCACACCTTGCACTCCTGCAGCTCTCACAATTCCAGTCAAGAGAAAACAGCTAACGGTACCATCACCACTCATTCCTTAATTCCAATCCCACACTCCTTTTGCAGCTGGAGCACCACTTTTATAACCCAGTTACAGTCCAGTCCAGAGCTGCATGGCCAGGACGGACAGCTACACTTCTGATACTCTCAGGAATGCCTGAATCCATTGCAGGGACCTTGCTTTGAGCTCCCCAGCTTGGGGCACTCAGAGGAGCTCCCCGAAGAACCCTTTCGGTGCGCGCCGGAGTCCTCTGAGTGTCCCTGAGCCCGGGGTCCAGCAACAGCACTGTCCCTCCAGGGGGGCCCAATCTGCCCCCGAAATGCAGGGGGATCTTGCCCGTGTCCCAGACTGCTCCGGGGATCTGAGGGCCTTCCCGAGAACATCTCGGTGCCGGCGTGAAGGCCCAGAGATCCCTGGGCACACCAGGAGAGCAGGCGCAGAGTCCCTGCCTGGGGCCAATTTGGCTGCCTCAAAACAGCTTGGCAAAGAAGCCTCTAAGACTCAGCTGGTGAGTTTTAGAAGCCAGGCATTCCTTGCTGACAACACCCTGCACTGATCCCAGCCCACCGGGGGCCCTGGCCATCAGCTCCCACAGTGCACACAGAGGTGCCTCCGCTGCAGCTGATGGGAGGGCTCAGCATTCCGTGAGGGTTCATTTTGTTCCCTGCATTCCTGTTCCATGCTCAGGACATTCCCCAGCACTTACAACCATACACACCTACCCTGATAAGGATTCTGAGGGGCTTCATCGGTCTTCTCTGTCTGGAGCACCCAAAGTCCCAAGTGCCTGCCTTAGGAACCTCAAGACAACTCACCTGCTGACAGAGGAACTTGGTGCTGCTTGGCTGCTGCCTCACTTCCCTTCTTCCTTGTTTCTTTACCTTGCTGGGTTAATCCCTTTCAATCCCCTGGCTCAGCTCTGTGCAGTTTCCACGCCACAGCCCCCTGCAAAAAGTATCAGCTCTCATTACACCTCAAAACTCAGACAGCATCCCCCCTTTTTTCCTGACACTTGGATACGGAGGCTAGAGAGCACCCCCTGTCAAACTGCCTCCCTGCAAAAAAGGAGTAACGTTTCCTGGACACTTTACCCACAATCAAGGTCTTTTGAAGCCGCTGTCGTACCACCAAACCTGCTCAGGGTCCCTCCCAGCTTCTGCCTCTCCTTGTATTTAAAAGGCACATGCATATCCCACCTTCCAACAGCAAAACCCAGTTCCTCACTGGGAGTATAAGCCCTGTTCTTACCAGTACAAACTCCCAGGCTCAGCACAGCTGTGGTCGCAGAGAAGCTTTCCAAGGTCCTTCTCTCTACCAGCAGGAAGCACAACTCACCACGTTCCACCAGCACCAGGGGAAACCACGAGGGAGGCTGGAAATTGACACAGATTGAGGAAAGAGCATTAAGTCAGCACCAAAAAACCGAGTTAGAGCAGCCTTTGCCTCATAGCCCTGCACGGGGAGAGGCTCTGGGATTCCAAAGCAAAACTTGACACACCCAGAGAGCAACAGCCCCTCAGCCTCGCCACGGCTCCCCCCGGCTCTTCCCGGCAGATAACGGGCATAACCAGCCCCGCTGCCCAGCACAGTGCGGCCCCAAACACGCCCCAGCTCCCCCGTTCCACGAGCACAGAGGACACGGCGCTCTCCTCTCCCCAGCCCAGCATGACCCCAAACACGCTCAGCTCCCCCCTTCCACGAGCACAGAGGACACGGCGCTCTCCCCCCCGGGCACAGAGGACACGGTGCTTCCCCCCAGCCCAGCACACTGCTCAGCCCCCCTGTTCCACGAGTACAGAGGTCACGGCGCTCTCCCCCCCAAGCACAAAGGACATGGTGCTTTCCTCCCCCCAGCCCAGCACGGCCCCAGACACGCTCAGCTCCGCCCCTTCCACGAGCACAGAGGACACGGCGCTCTCCTCTCCCCAGCGCAGCATGACCCCAAACACGCTCAGCTCCCCCCTTCCACAAGCACAGAGGACACAGCGCTCTCCCCCCCGAGCACAGAGGTCACGGCGCTATCCTCCCCCCAGCCCAGCAAGGCCCCAAACACACTCAGCTCCCCCGTTCCACGAGCACAGAGGACACAGCACTCTCCCCCCAGCCCAGCACACCGCTCAGCCCCCCCGTTCCACAAGCACAGAGGACACAGCGCTCTCTCCCCCCAGCCCAGTACAGCTGCCCCATTCCACAAGCACAGAGGACACGGCGCTCTCCCCCCCCAGCCCAGCACAGCGCGCAGCCAAACGCCCCAGCTCCCCCGAGCACAGAGGACACGGCGCTCTCCTCCCCGAGCACAGAGGACACGGTGCTCTCCCCAGCCCGGCACAGCCCCAAACACCGCCCAGCTCCCCGAGCACAGAGGACACGGCATACTCCACCCGGAGCGCAGAGGACACGGTGCTCTCCTCCCCCCAGCCCAGTACAGCGCGGCGCAGCCCCAAACACACTCAGCTCCCCCCTTCCACGAGCACAGAGGTCACGGCGCTCTCCCCCCAGCCCAGCACACCGCTCAGCCCCCCCATTCCACAAGTACAGAGGACACGGTGCTCTCCCCCCGAGCACAAAGGACACGGTGCTTCCCCCCAGCCCAGCACACCGCTCAGCCCCCCCTGTTCCACTAGCACAGAGGTCACAGTGCTCTCCCCCCCCAGCCCAGCCCAGTGCGGCGCAGCCCCAAACACGCTCAGCTCCCCCCTTCCACGAGCACAGAGGACACAGCACTCTCCCCCCAGCCCAGCACACCGCTCAGCCCCCCCGTTCCATAAGCACAGAGGACACAGCGCTCTCTCCCCCCAGCCCAGTACAGCTGCCCCATTCCACAAGCACAGAGGACACGGTGCTCTCCCCCCCCAGCCCAGCACAGCGCGCAGCCAAACGCCCCAGCTCCCCCGAGCACAGAGGACACGGCGCTCTCCTCCCCGAGCACAGAGGACACGGTGCTCTCCCCAGCCCGGCACAGCCCCAAACACCGCCCAGCTCCCCCGAGCACAGAGGACACGGCATACTCCACCCGGAGCGCAGAGGACACGGTGCTCTCCTCCCCCCAGCCCAGTACAGCGCGGCGCAGCCCCAAACACACTCAGCTCCCCCCTTCCACGAGCACAGAGGTCACGGCGCTCTCCCCCCAGCCCAGCACACCGCTCAGCCCCCCCATTCCACAAGTACAGAGGACACGGTGCTCTCCCCCCGAGCACAAAGGACACGGTGCTTCCCCCAGCCCAGCACACCGCTCAGCCCCCTGTTCCACTAGCACAGAGGTCACAGTGCTCTCCCCCAGCCCAGCCCAGTGCGGCGCAGCCCTAAACACGCTCAGCTCCCCCCTTCCACGAGCACAGAGGTCACGGCGCTCTCCCCCCAGCCCAGCACACCGCTCAGCCCCCCCATTCCACGAGCACAGAGGACACGGCGCTCTCCCCCCCGAGCACAAAGGACATGGTGCTTTCCTCCCCCCAGCCCAGCACAGTCCCAAACACGCTCAGCTCCCCCCCTTCCACGAACACAGAGGACACAGTGCTCTCCTCCCCCCAGCCCAGCATGACCCCAAACACGCTCAGCTCCCCCCTTCCACAAGCACAGAGGACACGGCGCTCTCCCCCCTGAGCACAGAGGTCACGGCGCTCTCCCCCCAGCCCAGCACACCGCTCAGCCCCCCCGTTCCACAAGCACAGAGGACACAGCGCTCTCTCCCCCCAGCCCAGCACACCGCTCAGCCCCCCCGTTCCACAAGCACAGAGGACACAGCGCTCTCTCCCCCCAGCCCAGTACAGCTGCCCCATTCCACAAGCACAGAGGACACGGCGCTCTCCTCCCCCAGCCCAGCACAGCGCGCAGCCAAACACGCCCCAGCTCCCCCGAGCACAGAGGACACGGCGCTCTCCTCCCCAAGCACAAAGGACACGGCGCTCTCCCCAGCCCGGCACAGCCCCAAACACCGCCCAGCTCCCCCGAGCACAGAGGACACGGCGCTCTCCTCCTCCCAGCCCAGTACAGCGCGGCGCAGCCCCAAACAAGCTCAGCTCCCCCCTTCCACGAGCACAGAGGACACGGCGCTCTCCCCAGCACAGCGGCCCCAAACACCCCCCAGCTCCCTCGTTCCACGAGCACAGAGCACACGGCGGTCTCTTCCCCCCAGCCCAGCACAGCGGCCCTAGCTCAGCCCTCACGCTCAAAAAGCCGCAGCGGCACCGGCCCCACCCTCGGCCCCACCCTCAGCCCCCCCGCTCAAACCGCCGCAGCTGCGCCGCCCCCGCCCGCCCTTGAATAGCGCGGGCCGGGCAGGGGCTACCCAATCAGCACTCGAGCGCCTCCGTCCAATCGCAGCCCGCGCTGTCCCTGCGGCCCCGCCCCGCCCGCTCTGCCCGCCCGGCTCTGCTCGGCCCGGCCCCTCCGCGCGGCTCCCGCCGCCGCCGCAGCCCCAGCGGGCGCTGCTGGGGCCGGGGAAAGGCGGGGGGAGCTCCGCGGTCACGTCCCGTCCGGGAGCTCTCCCGGGACAAGGGGAAGGGGGGGCGGCGGCGGAGCCTGCGGGGACAGGGGCGTTCTTGGGGCCGTGCAGGGCGGGGCCGGGCGGCCAGGGGGCGGGGCCAGTGCGAGCCGGGGGGCGGGGCCAGCACCATCCCGCGGCGTTTGTCTCCGGGCTTTGGGGTTGTTTTGGGCTCGTTTTGGGTGCAGGTTTTGGGGGATTATGCACACTCTCCCGGGCCACAGCCCCGCCCCAGCTCGCTGCACCCGCTGCGCTCTCCGCACCCGTTGCGCTGCTGCAGGGACATCCCCGGGGGCCTGCAGGACAGGCTGCACCGGGATGGCCCCGCCCGCTCTGCCCGCCCAGCCCGGCCCGGCCCCTCCGCGCGGCCCCGCCCCCGTTCCCTCCAGGACCGGTAGACCTGGTGTCCGAGTCGGACAGGTAGACCTGTTCTCTTTTAGGAGGTAGACCTGGTGTTTGTGTCCAGAGGGTAGATCTGGTCTCTTTTAGGGGGTAGACCTGATCACACTTAGGAGGGTAGACCTGGTGTCTGTGTCGAAAGGGTAGACCTGTGTTTGTCGAAAGGGTAGATGTGTTGCCTTTTAGGGGGTAGACCTGGTATCGGTGTCGAAAGGGTAGACCTGGTCTCTCTTAGGCAAGTAGATCTAGTGTCTGTATTTAAAAGATAGACCTGCTGATCGAGTCGAACGAGTAGACCTGGTCACACCTGAGGCTGTCCCGCCCCTCGTCATCCTCGCTGGGCACACCTGAGGCTGTCCCTCATGCGAGGGGACAGAATGGCGCTTGGCCCCTCAGGCGGCCGCGTGACTCGGGGGCGCGGGCAGAGGCGGGGCGAGCCGGGGGCGGGGCCGGAGCGAGCGGGGGGTGGGGCCGGCGCGAGGCGCGCGGCGCGGGAACTGTAAACGGCCGGGAATGATTCGTACGCCCATCAAATCATTATTAATTGGAGCCCGATTCCCTCATCTCTGTTCTCGTTTTTCTTGGCCGCAAAACCCGATGAGGGTCGCCTGCGCCGCCAACGCTCGGGCCGGGTGCTCTTCCTGACAGAGGCGGGGCTTCCGCCGCGGGGGCAGAGCCTGTTTTCGGGGGCGGAGCCACTCGGCTCCCGTCTCCGCGGGCAGGGCCTATCGCTAGTGCCGGGCGTAGCGGCGGCGCCCCGGGAGCGGCGGGCGGTGCTCCGGAACGGGCGGGCGGTGCCAGCGTTGTCCCGGAACGGGCGGGCGGTGCCGGTGTTTCCCGGGAGCGGCGGGCGGTGCTCCGGAAGCGGCGCTGCAGGTGCCCCGGAAGCGGCGGGTGGTGCCCCGGAAGCGGCGCGGACAGAGCGGCGATGGCGGCGGAGGAGCCTCAGCAGCCGCAACCGGAGCCGCTCGGCGGCAGCGACGCGGACGGTACCGACGGGCCCCTCCGAGGCCCCTCTCGGCCCCCGGCCTTGCGGCCCGGGAACCCCGACCCGGGATTTCCCCGCTCCTCCCGGGGGACCTCTATAGCCTCTCCCCCCCGCCCCCCCACCATCGCGATGCCCCGATACCCCCTAACCCCCTCCTCCCAACCCTCCCAAGACCCCTTCCATCCCTCCCCGGGCTCCCAACGGACTCCGCCTTATCCCCAGGACTCACTCAGGAGGCGTCCCCACTCCCCAGACCCCCCTGGGGAGCTGAGGAGCCGCTCTGGGTCCCCGCTGACCCCTCATGTCCCCCCAGGCGTGAACTGCCTGGCCTACGACGAGGCGATCATGGCGCAGCAGGACCGCATCCAGCAGGAGGTGAGGAAACCCCCGACCCCTCAGAACTCCTCCCAAAACCCTCCCTTAAACCCCCTCAGAGTGTGCCCCAAAACCCTCACGGAGGTCTTCAAACCTCTCCAACCCCCCGTGGGGGTCCCCAGTTCTCCCACAGTCCCTGACCCCCTCCAATCTTGCCACCTAGATTGCGGTGCAGAACCCGCTGGTGTCGGAGCGCCTGGAGCTCTCGGAGCTCTACAAGGAATACGCCGAGGATGACCACGTGTACCAGGAGAAGATCAAGGTGCAGCACTGGGAGCCACTGGGAGATACTGGGAGGCACTGGGACACTGGTGTGGTACTGGGAATAGTACCAGTATGGGACTGGGAGCCACTCTGGGACGCCAGCACAGGACTGGAAGCAGCCCAGCTGTCCTGGGGGTGTTCCCCCGCCCCCACAGTGTCCCCACGTCCCCTCTGCCTCTCAGGATCTGCTCCAGAAATATTCCTACATCCGGAAGACACGTCCAGACGGGAATTGTTTCTACCGCGCCTTCGGCTTTGCCCACCTGGAGGCTCTACTGGAGGATGGGCAGGAGCTGCAGCGGTGCGGACCCCCAGAGCCCCCTGGAGCGCCCCCAGGGACACCCTGGGAACCCCCATAGTCTCCCCCATACTATTCTCCCAGCATCCCCAGATCCCACTCAGGGCTCCCAGAGCCCCTCCAGGCACCCCCAGAGCCCCCCCCGGCATCCCCTCACAAGGACCCTGCAGCACTGATAACCCCAGAGCTCCCACTCGGGCCCCTTGCTTCCCAGCCCCCTGGGATCCCTGGGCTTCCCCCCAACCCCTGGGTTCGTCTTCCTCAATGATTTAGTCCCCCTCTGGGCTCTCCCCGAGACCCCCTGAGCACCCCCCCCAGACATCCCAAACCCTTTTGGGTCCCCCCTGAGCCTCCTAAGTCTCCCCGGGCCCCCGATGTCCCCCCAGGTTCAAGGAGGTGTCAGCGCGCAGCAAGGAGGAGCTGGTGGCGCAAGGCTTCACTGAGTTCACTATCGAGGACTTCCATAACACGGTGGGCGTGGGGAGCGCACGGGGTGAATGGGGATCCCTGTGACCTGGCACGTGCCCTGGCGCGTGCCAACCGACGCACGTGCGTGTACCTGACGCGCGTGCATCCTGTTTGTGCTCCTAGCGTGTGTGTGTGTGCCCCTCACGGATGCGCACCCCTGACCTGGGTGTGTCCCCCGTGACACACGTGTGTGTCCCCCGTGACACACACGTGTGCACGTGTCCCTGACACACGTGTGTGTGTGCCCCAACACGCACCTGTGCTTTCCATTTGCAGCTGATGGAGCTAATCGAGCGTGTGGAGCGCCGTGTGCCGCTGCCAGAGCTGCTGGCAGCCTTCAACGAACCAGCGACCTCGGACTACCTGGTGGTTTATCTGCGACTGCTGACCTCGGGCTGCCTCCAGCGCCACCGCCGCTTCTTTGAGCAGTTCCTCGAGGGTGGCCGCAGCATCAAAGAGTTCTGCCAACAGGTATAGAGCATGTGGGGTACACAGGACTTCTGTCATCAGTTCAGGGGCAGACATGCCCTTAGGGCACACGGGGCTGGCGTGGGACACATGGGAGTTGTCACCGTAGCGGGGGCACAGGGGATACACGGGAGCTCTGCCGGCAGGTATGGGGCATGTGGGGCACACAGGAGTTCTGTCATCGCATCAGGGCGCGCAGCGCATGTGGAGCTTCCGTGGGGCGTGTGGGAGTTCTATCAGCAGGAGCACGTGGGAATTCTGCCAGCATGTATGGGGCACAGGGGGCACACAGTTCTACCAGCAGATGTGGGGCATGTGGGGCACACAAGATTTCTGTCATCGTAGTAGGTGCAGACAGGGCTGGCATGGGGCACATGGGAGTTCTGTCACCGTGGCAGCGACATATGGGTCACACAGAAGTTCTGCCAGGAGGTTTGGGGCATGGGGGCACACGGGGCTGGCACGGGGCACACGGGAGTTTTGCCAGTAGGTTTGGGGCACGCGGGGCTGGCACAGGGTTCAGAGAACTCACACCTCACGAGGGGCTCGTGGGGGCTCCTGGGGCTCACGCAGGTTGTGTGGGGCTCACACAGGACTCGTGCATGGTTCAGAGGGTGTCACGTGGCCTCACACAGGCTACCCAGCACCTTCTAGGGCCCCTCTCAGCTTCACACATTTTCACACGAGTGCCACTTGGGCCCCACAGAGCCTGTCGCACCACTTTGGGGATCTGTGAAGGTTCTCGTGTGGTGTCGGTCACCCTCACGTGTGCACTGGCCTCGTGCTGCCCCCCAGCCTCTCACGTGATCTCGCCCTGCCCCCCCGCCCCTCACGTGGCCCCCCGGCCTCAAACGGCTCCCCGCAGCCCCCGTGAGGTGTCGCGCGGCCTCGCGCCCCCTCGTGTACCCACCGGCTTCCCCCGTGCCCCTTGTACACCCATGGCCCCTGTCCCATCGCAGGAAGTGGAGCCCATGTGCAAGGAGAGCGACCACATCCACATCATCGCGCTGGCGCGGGCGCTGCACGTCTCCATCCTGGTGGAATACATGGACCGGGGCGAGGGCGGCGCCACAAACCCGCACGTGTTTCCTGAGGGCTCGCACCCCCGCGTCTGCCTCCTCTACCGCCCTGGCCACTACGACATTCTCTACAAGTGACCCCTCTGGCATGAGGGGCCTTGTGCCAACCCCACAGCCATGGGGTCCTGACCCCACAGGCCCTCTTGTGACCTCCCAACCCCCTTCCCATCCCCCAATAAAGATGCGGCCCCAGTCCTGAGCATGTTTATTTGGGATGGGGGATTCGGGGGCATGGAGGGGTTGGCTAGAGGCAGGTGAGGGGGTGGGAGGGTGTTGGGAGGTCTGCCCCCCCCTGGGGGGCAGTTGGGGCTGGGGAAGTAGTTGGACTGGGGGGGAAGGAAGTCATGGGCCCTTTCGGGGGGCACTTAGGGTAGGGGTGGTTGGGGCTCGGGCGGGGCAGTGGGACCCAATAAAGGGTTCAGCATGGGCAGCTGGTGCGGGAGGGTGTCCTAGGTCTTGGCCTGCCCTGGCAGCAGGACCCTCCACCTCTGAGCTGTAAAGAACATAGAAGCCCCCCGCTTCCCTCCAGAGACCACCAAATTCGCACACCCCCCCCCCGCCTCTTAACGAAGGCACCAGCGGGGAACGGTGGACCCCTCGTGGGAGGAAGGAGGATCCCGGTGTGAATGCCCCCCCTCCCCCGCACACCTCCTTCCCAGGAACCGAAGGGAGGATGGGCCAGTGCACCGCCCCCCCCGAGTTCTACACCCGGTCCACGTTCACACGCACCGCAGACCCGGGTCCCCCCGCACTGGGGGTGGGCCCGGCCCAGCCTCCCAGGCCCCGCCGGGTCTCCCCTCACCGGGGCGGGTCCGGCCCGGCCCCCAGGCCCCCCTCCGCCGCCGCCGCCTTCCCACGCCCGCAGCCGCCGCCACCGCCGCCGCCGCCGCCGCCGCCGCCGGGCCCGCACGCGCCGATACCGACCCGGTAAGGGCTCCTGACCCCACCGCAGCTTCGGGATCCCTTAAAACCAACATCCCCGACACCCCCGACACCCCCACCCGCCTCGGTACCCGCGGATGCTCCCGCCCGGGAGAAAGACCGGTCGGCCGGAGCAGGGCCCGTCCCCGCCCTTGGACCCCCGGAGCGACGCTCCCCCGCAGAGATTCCCCCTCCAAAACCCTTCCGAACATTTCTAGCCCCCCAAAACGCGGTTCCCCCCTCCCCCACCCCGACTTCCCAAGGATGCTTCATCCAGGGGGAGGGGCCCAGGCATCCAGGAGAGGGGGGGGACACCCAGGCGTGACCCCTCGCCGCCATGAGATCTCCCCCAACCTCCCCAAATCCCATCAGGCCGCCGGAGCCCCCCAAAACCCTCCCGGTAGCCGAGGATGCTCCAGCCAGAGGAAGACACCATCCAGGCCGGGGGAGGAGGAAGAGGGACCTAGGTATCCGGGGGCCTGACCCCTCCCTCCATGAGACCCCGTGCCTCCCACCAGCACCCTCAAACCCCCAAAACCACCCATCCAAACCCCCGGTATCCAGGGATGCTCCAGCCGGGGGGGCAGGACTCTGGCATTCAAGAGAGGGACTCCTCACTTCCATAGGACCACCCAGGGTCCCCAGGACCCTTCCGAGCCCCCTCAGACCCCAGGGAGGACTGGGGTATCTGGGGCTTACACAGGTGTTGATTGCGGGGGCATCACCTGGGTCCCCTCTTGTGGGACAGGTCATGTGACCCCTTGTGCGAGGACAGGGCTGATGCAAGGGGGCCCCTGGGGCATGAGGGTCCCAGGGGTGTCCCCTAACGAGATGCTGCTAATGAGAGGGGTGTTCGTTAGCAACGCTGGTAATTGGCACCGGGGGGGGGCCTGGACACCTGGGTCCTGGCAGGTTTGTCATGAGGGGGGCTGTCACAGGAGGACCCCCCGGCTCACACTCCCTCCCCACTAAAAGCGGCCCCCCCGGCGGGGCGGGGGGGCCATGGAGAACCGGCACCGGTAGCGGTGGCCCCGCACGAGGACCCATCGCACAGGGACGACCGTTGCACGAGGACCGAGGTGGACCCAGGTAGGGCCCTACCCCACCACACCTGGACGCCTGGGCCCCCCTATGATGATGGGGGCCTGGGGAGTTCCTACTCTTGCTATGGGGTCAAGGGAATCCCCTACAGGGGATGGGCTTGAAGGGGTCTGTGAACTATAGATATTATTGAGGAGATGCCCTATAATGGGAGGGAGGGGTGTCCCTGCCCTTTCTAGGGGGTCAAGGTGGGCATTCTGGGCCCCCTATGGTGGAGGGGTGCTGAGGTGGGGGCACCTGTCCCATATTTGGGATCAGCATGGGGCTGGGTCACGGCACCCAGGTCCCCCAGGGTGTATCCCCACCCCACTGTCCTGACACCTCCCTCCAACCCACAGGACCCCCACGCACCCATGGCCCCCCCTTCCCCTTTCCTTCCCCTCTTCCCCCTCCCTCCTCCACCCTGGGCGCTACGGGGGGGGCCATCCCCACCCCTGACCGCTGTCACCACCGTCGTCCTCGTCGCCGTCGCGGCTGTCGCAGCCTGTCCCGCCGTGTGTCGCTGTGCCGGCGGTCGCGTCTACTGCAATGACCGGGGGCTGACAGCCGTGCCCGAGGGGCTCCCGCCCGGCGCCACCACCCTATTCCTGCAGAACAACCGGATCGGCGACGCGGGGATCCCGGCACGGCTGGGTCGGCTGCCGGCCCTGCGCGTGCTCTACCTGTACGCCAACGCTCTGGAGCAGCTGCCGGCACACCTGCCACCGGCACTGCGGGAGCTGCACTTGCAGGAGAATAACGTGCGCGGGCTATGCCGGCGGGCGCTGGCGCGGGCGCCGCTGCTCGAGCGCCTACACCTGGATGACAATTCGGTGTCGGCAGCCGGCATTGAGGAGGACGCCTTCGCCGAGAACCGCCGCCTGCGCCTCCTCTTCCTCTCGCGCAACCACCTAAGCAGCGTGCCGGCCGGGCTGCCGCCAGCGTTGGAGGAGCTGCGCCTGGACGACAACCGCATCCACACCATCCCGCTGCGCGCCTTCGAGGGGCTGCCGGCGTTGCGGCGCCTGGTGCTGGACGGGAACCTGCTGGCCAACCAGCGCATGGCCGACGACACCTTCAGCCGCTTGGGCAACCTGAGCGAGCTCTCGCTGGGCCGCAACGCGCTCGCGGCCCCACCGGCCAACTTGCCCCGTGCGCGGCTGCGCCGGCTCTCGTTGGCTGCCAATGCCATCAGCCACGTGCCGGCCGGCACACTGGCACGGATGAGGGCACTGGAGCGACTGGACCTGTCGGACAACAACCTGACAACGCTGCCACGGGGACTCTTCGATGACCTGGGCAGCCTGAGCCACCTGGGGCTGCGCAATAACCCCTGGTTCTGTGGCTGCAACCTGGCCTGGCTGCGGGACTGGCTGCGCCGCCGCGCGCCGCCGCGCCTCGAGGTGCGCGGGCTGCTGTGCCAGGCGCCCGCGCGGCTGCGGGGGCTGCCGGTGGGCGAGCTGCAGGGGGAGATGGACGCCTGCGAGACCCCTGCCGCAGGGGCCGGGGGGGCTTCCCCTGGCATTGCAGCCGTGTCCCCAGTGGCCTCAAATGGTGCTGTGGCCACCTCACCAGGGGCTGCAGCCACGCCTGGGCTGTGGGTGCAGGCAGCACCGGGGGGGGCCCTGCGGGTGCGGTGGCCGCCAGCCCCTCCCGGTGCATCCCTGCGGCTGAGCTGGCTGCGGCCTGGGGGGGTGCCGTGACCGAGACGCTGGTGCGGGGGGAGCGGGGGGAGTACGTTGTGCGGGCGCTGCAGCCCCGTGCCCCGTACCGTGTGTGCCTCGCGGCCCTTGAGCCCCCTACTGCCCCCCCGCTCTGCACGCAGGCCCGTGCTGGGGCCGGGGACCCCCCTCCTGGCTCCTCTGGTGCCCCAGCCGGGGACACCCCCACCATGCTCCCCCCGGCTGCGGCTCTGGGGGCATCAGCAGCAGCGGCTGCCGGGGTGATTCTGGGGGTGCTGGGAGGGTGGTGGAGAAGGAGGAGGAGGAGAGGGGGGCTTGAGGGGGTCCCCCCCCCACCCCCCAAAATGAGCAGAGCAGGGCGGCTGCCACTGCGGCCCCTACGGCCCCCTGATGAGGGTGGAATACGTACCGTGTACCCACCCCCGCCGCCCCCACTGCCCCTCCCCAGCGCTCGGGGGTACCGGGGGGGGCAGGTGCCCCATGGCGGGGGTGAGGGGCGGGGGGTCCTGATGGGGAGGCCCCCTCCTCCTGGGAAACCCCCATGTGTTGGGGATCCCCCTGGGGCTGTGGCCACTTGCCCCTGCTCTGAGGACATTTGGGGGGACCCGCCAGGGAGCTGAGGGGAGGGGTCATCCTGCACCTCTTCCACTTCCCTTTTGGGGCATTTTGGCTTTTTTAAGGTGTTTTTTTGGCACTGCAGCTTTTTTGGGGAAAACGGCAGATTTGGTGCAGGAATGGGATTAGGGGCAGAGACGGACCCGACAGCCTCAGTCCCTGCAGGACCTCCAGGAGGACCCCAGGCCTGGACAGAGCCTGGGCAGGTGGGGGCAGAGGGGACCCGGGGTTGGGGTGGTCACCTGCTGCCCCTCCCCAGGTCTCTGCCCCCTCCCTTCCCCCCGTGAGGTGCCTTCACCCCTCCCCCTGCCCCTGCCGTTGGATTTGGGGAAAAAGGACCAAAATCAGGAAAAATCGACCCAAAAGGGCCGAGGGGGACCCTGACCCCCAAATAAACCCAGCGGCTCCTTTTCCTGCCAGCGCCTCTTTCCCATGGGATTGGGTAGGAGGCTGTCACCCTGGGGGGAGTTCACACGAGGGGTCTCACGGGGAGGCGGATGGTGTGGGGAGGATCATATGGGGTCACTTAGGGTAACGAGGTGGTGGTGACACAGGGATCCCCTGGGGTAGGATGAGCAATGGGAAGTTTGGGGAGGTATGAGGCCTTGCACAGGTGCTGGGGGGGGATCATGTCAGGGGAGGGGGATCACGCCTGGGTCCTGTCAAGGTCACACATGTGTCACTCAACACCCCCCTCCCCATCACCAGGGACCACCTGCCTCCACCTACATGACTCCCCTTGGCCTCCGGGAGGGTGGGGGGGAGAACGTGTGCAAGCCCCGCCGCCTGTGCAAGACCCTGCCCCTTGTGCAAGACCCCGCCCCCTGTGCAAGACCCCGCCCCTCCCCCGAGACACGTTCGGCAGGTAGACCTCCGCGCCGCCGGGGGCGCACTTCCTCCTCCGCCCATCCCCCTTCCCCATGATAGACGTCACTGGCAGCCAATGGAGGAGTGGAAAATTCCAGAAGGGAGAGCGGGTACCGGCCAATGGGCATCCGGCGCTGGGCGTTGCGGCCAATGGGAGCGGGCGAGGGCGGGCCCCACTGCAGACTTCCGGCGGGGGCGGGTCTGGAGGGGGCGGGCACCGTTTCCCCCGGTGGCCAATGGAAAGGCGGAAGCGCGGGCGGTGGCCAATTGGAGCGCGCGCGCGGGGGCGGGCGGGCGGGGCCGACGGCCAATGGGACGCGGGGGGTGGGGCCGGGGGGTTCTAGCAGCTTCCAGAGGGCGGCGCGGGAGCGGTGCGGGAGCAGTCGCGGCCATGGAGGAGGTTTGAGGGGGACGAGGGGCTTTGGAGGGTCCTGGGCATCCCGAAGGCTGGCGGGAGAACCTTAGGGGCGTCTCGGGGGGTCCCGGTTTGGGTCTGGGGGGTCCTGGGGAGGGGGCCTGATGAGGGTCGGGGGGCCCTGGGGAGGGCGGCGAGGGCCCTGAGGGGATCGGAGGCCCCGTCCGGGGTCGGGAAGCTCCGAGAGGGATCGTGGGGCTCTGAAGAGCTTGGAGTAGTTTCGCGCTGTTTGGGGGTCCCTGGGGTGTCTCGAGAGAGTGGCGAGCGGGGCCTAGGGGGAGCTGAGGGCACCGTGAGTTTTCGGGGCTTTTCGGGGTCCTTGAGGTGGGGGGAGGGGCTGGAGGTCGGTTTCGCGTTGTTTGGGGGCCCGGGGCCCCGGCTCTGTCTTCACATTCTTCTGTTTTTCTTCCTCCCTCTCCGTCTGTACTGTGTTTTCCCTCAACCTTCCACCTTCCTCACTCACTCTTCCTCCTCCTTTCTTGGTCCTCTGGCCTTTCTTTCTTCTCGTGCCTCTCGTCCCTCACCCTTTAATCCTCATCGTTTTCCTCACATCTTGCTGCTCCCGGTACTTTGCTCTTCTCCTACCTGCTCCTCTGCCCTCCTCTCCTTCCTCTTTCTCCCTTTCATGTTCTTCCTCACGGCCTTCTTTTCTCCTTTCTCGTCTCCTTTCTCTTCCTCCTTGCGCTCTCCCATTTCCCGCGGTCCGTGCCTTCCCTCCGTGTCCCTTAGGCTCAAGAGCTGAAGGAACGGGGGAACCGGGCGCTGGCGGCGGGTGACGTGGGGGCGGCCGTGGGACACTACTCGGCCGCCATCGCGCGGGACCCCAACAACCACGTCCTGTTCAGCAACCGCTCGGCCGCCTACGCGCGGCTCGGGGACTACACCCGTGCCCTGGCCGACGCCTGCCGCACGCTGGAGCTGCGCCCCGACTGGGCCAAGGTGGGGAGGCTGTGGAGCCCTGGGAGCTCTGACCCTGGAGGTGCCCCACGGGGTCTGACCGTAGGAGTCCCCCTTGCTTGTCCCCCAGGGGTAGTCGTTGATGCTGGGGCATAGGAGTCTCTGCTGTGGCAGGGGTCAGGGTTCCCGTGGGGATGTCTGATCCCGGGGTCCCTCTTTGCTCCCCTTTCCCAGGGGTATTCACGGAAAGCAGCAGCGCTGGAGTTCCTGCAGCGCCTGGAGGAGGCCAAAGCCACATATGAGGAGGGGCTGGCACGGGACCCCGGGAATGAGCAGCTGCTGCAGGGCCTGCGTGGGGTGGAGACACGGCTGGCGGGTATGGGCTGCTCAGGAGGGCTCTGAGGTTGGCCTGAGAGGGGTTGGGGGGTTTAGGCCTGAAAAAGGGGGGGTGACAGGGGGCTGGAGGGGCTGCAGGGACTGGAGGAGTTGCTGGGAAAGCTGCTTACAGGTCCCTGTGAGAGGCTTTGGGTGGCCCTGAGGGGTTTGGTGTCCCTGGGGAGTTCTTCAGGTTTTCAGAATGAGACTGGGCATCCCAGGGAGGTTTTTTGGAGTCCCTATGAGGGTCCCTGACCTCCCCTGACCTAATTTCAGAGCGGAAACTGCTGAATCCCTTCAGTGCCCCTGACCTGCTGGCACGACTCGAGGGGGACCCCCGGACGCGGGCACTGCTGGGGGACCCTGAGTACCGGCGACTGCTGGAGACGCTGCGCAGCGACCCGGGGCAGCTTGGGGCGTCAGTGCCGGGCCTTGGGGGGCTGGGAATGGGCCTCGGGAGGCCGGGGTGGGCTGGGAATGGGCCTCAGGGGGCTGGAGTGGGCTGAGAGGGGGCTCTGGAGGACTGGGGTGGGGATGGGAATGGGTTTGGGTGGCTTTGGGGTAGGGCTGGGGGGGGTGTAGGGCTGAATTTGGGGGACTGGGGGATGTGTAGCCAATTTTGGGGACTTTCAGGGAAGTAGCAGGGCGCTTGGGTGGGGGCCAGGGTACACCTTTTGTGCGTGCTCCTCCCCTGCGGTATATCATGGTGTGGATTTCCAGACACCTCCTTCCACGTTCCCCTGCCCCCACAGAAGGTGTAGGACCCCCAGGGTTGGGGCCAGGGTTCAGGTTTTGGGGTGCCACCCCCTTGGGGGATGTTGGGGTGCGGATTATGGGATGCAGCCTCCCCGGTGGATATCAGGGTGTGGATTTTGGGGCACTTCCCCACGCACCCCTGCCCCTCCCACCAGGAAGCTGCAGGACCCCCGGGTGATGACGACGCTGAGTGTGCTGCTGGGGGTGGAGCTGAGCGGGGCTGAGGAGGAGGAGGAGGCCCCCTCCCCGCCACCCCCACCCTCCGCCCCTGCCCAGCCCCCCACCCCAGGAGCTCCCCCAGAACAAGCAGGAGGTGAGGGGGTGTCCCCAAAACCTGTGAGGAGGGGAGGGAGGTATTTTGAGGACACACAAGTCCCCTGCGTACCTGAAGGGCAACACGATAGACAAGGCGGGTGGGCGGGTTTGGGGCAGCTGAGGAGAGTTCTGGGGGGCTGTAGGGCAGGTTTTTGGGTGCTGGGGTTATGGTTAGGGGATTTAGGAGCAGGTTTTGTGGTGCTGGGGGAGGAGTTGGGATTCATGGAGGGTCTCAGCCAAGTTTGGGGGTGAGGTTTCCCTACCAGTTTTAGGGTGGTCTCCCTGTAGTAGGTGCAGCAGGAGAAGCAGTGGGATGATAGAGGGGCTAGCAAGCTTTTGAAGGGGTCCCAGCCAGTTTTGGCATGACCTCCCCCATCAGGGACAGCAGGAGAAGAAAGCTGGGTGACGGGAGAGCAGGTTTTGGGTTTTAGGAGGGAGTCACAGCCACTTCTCGGTGACACCCCCTGCCAGTCTCAATGGGAGCACGAGCTGCGTGATAGGGGGGCTGGCCAGGTTTTGGGGGTCTGGGCAGCAGATTTTAGGGTTTGGGGGGTCCCAGCCAGTTTTAGGGTGATGCCCCTCCATCAGGCACAGCGGGAGAAGGAGCTGGGCAATGCTGCCTACAAGCGGAAGGAGTTCCCGGCAGCGCTGGAACACTACACCCGAGCTGAGCAGCTAGACCCCACCAATATGACCTACGTCACCAACCAGGCTGGTGCGTGACCCCTCGATCCCCTCTGAGCACCTCCAAAACCCTAAAACCCCCCTGAACCTCCAAAACTGCCCCGAAACACAGCTGTGTACTTCGAGATGGGCAACTACGAGCAGTGCCGGACACTGTGCGAACGCGCCATCGAGCTGGGCCGGGAGAACCGGGAGGACTACCGACAGATCGCCAAGTGAGTCGGGAGGTTTGGAATGGGGGTTGCCCTCACTGGTTCCCCCCAAATCGACCCCTGACACCCCATTTCCCCCAGGGCATACGCACGGATCGGGAACTCCTACCTGCGCGAGGAGCGGTACAAGGATGCCATCCACTTCTACAACAAGTCCCTGGCTGAGCACCGCACGCCCGATGTGCTCAAGAAGTGTCAGCAGGTGATGTGGGGGGTGCAGGGAGAGGGGGGGCAGCCCTCCTGGGCACCCCTGAACCCCCTAATTGCTGCTACAGGCTGAGAAGATCCTCAAGGAGCAGGAACGCTTGGCCTACATTGACCCCGATCTGGCACTGGAGGAAAAGAACAAGGGCAACGAGTGCTTCCAGCGAGGTAGGGGGGGGGGCTCTGGTGGGCTGAGGGGGTCCCGCCCTGTGTTTGGGGGATGACAACAGGTGGGGGGGGGTGTCCTGTTTTAGGGGATTACCCCCAGGCCATGCGGCACTACAGCGAGGCGATCCGACGGAACCCAAATGAGGCCCGGCTCTACAGCAATCGTGCCGCCTGCTACACCAAACTGCTGGAGTTCCCCCTTGCCCTCAAGGTACAGGGCGGGGGGTGTCTGGGCACTGCATTGAGGGGCTGGAGGCTGGCCTGGGGCGGTAGGAGGGATCTTGGGGCTGGTCTGAGAGCATGGCGCTGGTCTGAGGATATGGGGGTCAGTTTGGGGTTCTTGAGATGGCCCTGAACTTGCTTTTTCCCACAGGACTGTGAGGAGTGCATCCGCCTGGAGCCCACCTTCAGTGAGTGGAGGACATGGGGGGGAGTGCTGGAGGGGCTAGGCCCTGCCCTTTCTTTCCTTTGCCTTCAGTTATCTCTAACTATAACTGTATTGCTTTGTCTTTGCTTCACCTATACCTCTGTCTGCCCTCACCTGTACCCACGTATGTCCACCTTTCACCTGTACGCATGTGTTCCTCTCTCACCTGTACCTTTGTGCGTCCCCCCACCCAGTCAAGGGCTACACGCGGAAGGCGGCGGCGCTCGAGGCCATGCGTGACTACACCAAGGCCATGGAGGTTTATCAGCGTGCCCTGGACCTTGACCCCACTTGTAAGGTTAGCTCGTGACCCCCTGAACCCCTGCTGACCCCTGTGACCTCCTGTGAGCCCCTGCTTACCCAGGACCCCCAGGGGCACTGCAGGGCCTGAGAGTACAAGCAACTTGTGACCTCCGTGACTCCCCAGCCCCCTGTAATCCCCAGGAGGCAGCCCAGTGGCAGTGACACTACCTGGGGGTGCAGCATTCCCTGTGACCACTCCTGACTCCTGTGCCCCCCACTGTGATCCCTGTCACCCCCAGGAGGCAGTGGAGGGGCAGTCAGTGGCATTGCCTGGGGTTACAACATCCCTGTGACCCCCCACAATCTTCCCTGTGTCCCCCAGGAGGCAGCAGAGGGGCAGCGGCGGTGTCTGCGGGCGCAGCAGCAGCGCTCAGAGCCCCCTGAGGAGCTGCGGCGCCGGGCACTCGCTGACCCTGAGGTGCAGCAAATCATGGGGGACCCGGCCATGCGCCTCATCCTCGAGCAGATGCAGAAGGACCCCCAGGCCCTCAGCGAGTGAGTCCCCAGGGAATTGTTCTGGGATGTTAACAGCCACCCTGCAGTGGTCACTGAGCCTTGAAGGGGCCACACAGAGGCCCCTGCGGTTGAGGGGGTCCCCAGCTGTCTCTGAGGTCGTCTTGGAGGTCCCCAAGGTGTGATGGGGTATCGATGCCCATCTCTCACAGCTCACTGAGTCTCCGTGAGGCCACCCAGAGTCCTCACAGAGCTACTGGGGAGTTGCCCAGCACGGCCCGAGGGGTGTCAGTGGGTGTCCCCAAGATGTGGAGGGGTGTTCCAAGGGGCGTCCCAGGCCTCCCCCACCCATCCTTGGGTCCCTTCTGTGCCCATGCTGATCCCTGGTTTCCCCCCAGGCACCTCAAGAACCCTCTCATTGCCCAGAAGATCCAAAAGCTGATGGATGTGGGGCTCATTGCCATCCGGTGACCCCCCAAACCCCGGGGATCCCCCTACGGCCCCCCCCGGGGACACCTCGACCCCCCCAGGGGGGGTAAGGGGGCGCTGCCCCTCCCTCCCTCCATCCTGTGTTGGTTCTGGGGTGATGTGACCCCAAATAAAGAGCAGAGCAGTGGCCCAACCTTGTGGGACTGGGGAGGAGGGGAGAGGGCTGAGGGTCTCCTGGAGGGTGGCAAATGAATGGAGAAACGGGGGGACAGCCAGGAGGAAAGTTGGTGTCCTGGGGCTATTTGGGGAGCCAGGAGGGACACTGGGATCCTGTTGCACAAGGACAGTGAGATGAGAGCCTCTGAGGATTGTGGGGGTCCAGACCACTCATATGAGGACTCAGAGTTGTGGCCTTCTAGCACGAGGACAGGGTGTGACCCTCTTCCGTGAGGATTGTGGGGGGTCCAGACCTTTCATACAAGGACAGTGAGAGCCCCTGCCACGAGCCTGGAGTGTGACCCCCCCTCCTTGCCTGTGAGGCCCAACAGACACCGCCATTCCATTGAGCACAGTGAGTACATTCAGCTCCATCACACCAGTGTTGCACAAGCCTTGAACGAGTGCCTTGCACAGCAGGAGGAGGAACAGAGGGTGCAAAAGTGCTGCTGTGGGAGGAACAGGGATGAGGGGAGTTGAGGCTGGTGCCAGCAGCAGGATGGGGGCATCTGCATGAGGCCACTCTTGCACGGGGCCTTGGGGCATCAGGGGTTGTCCCCCCCTTCCATCAGCCGCCTCAGCACATCAGGGTCTGAGGGCTGCCCTGGCCGCTGCCCCCCTAGCGCCAGAGACCCCCCCAGGAACTGGTGCAGCACCCGGGGGGCTGCCGAGAGCACCCGCAGCCCCAGCGTCACGTCCCCAGTCAGACACAGCCGCACCTGGGGGGAAAAGGGGCCGGGGGTGAGAACCAGTCCACTTCCAGTGCTTCCTGCTCTCCTCCAGTCCCCAGTACCTGCTGGCTGTCCCAGTTGACATCCCACTGACGCAGGTCGCTGTGCCTCCAGCTGCGGGTAATGGCGCCAGAGCCAGGATTGATCCGGAGCAGCTGTGAGGGGCCCACAGCCAAAATCTCATCACGCCCAGCACCCTGGAACCTGTGAGACGCCCCAAAAACACCTGGGACCACTGGAACTTCTGGGCCTCCCCAGTGTTGCCCCAGTCCTGAGCAGTTCTGAGCAGTGCTCCCAGTGTACAGTACCTCAAAGTGTGCCAGCCCCCATCTCCCAGTGCCCCCAGTACCTCACCATGAAGTACCCCAGCCCAAACCCCGGCAGCGCCCTCCAGGCCTCCACGAAGCGCAGCCGGGCCTGGCCTGGGGTCAGTGTCCCCACACGGTGCAGAACCTCCAGCAGCTGGCGGGTGAGCTGGGGGGCGGGGGGGGGCATTGTGAGGGAGGGCAGAGTGGGGAGGACTCCTGTGCCCCACGGACTGGGGGAACAGCAGGGGGCTTTACAAGGATGGGGGGGACCCAGTACCTGCTTCGCCTTGAACTTGCGCTGGAAGCGGTGAGGCAGCAACTGCTGCGGGTCTGGGGGTGGGCGTGAGAGGGCCCAGGGAGGCACAGTGGGGTCTTCCCTCCCTTGCTGGACCCCTAGGACCTCCAGGACCCCCTGAGCCTCCGCCCTGAGTGACGTGGCTGACAGGGACCCCCCACGCGAGGCCAAGCGGCACCCGGCAACCCAACGGGCATACTGGGGGGCCTGGGGGGGAAGGAGTGTCACACCAGCTCCCTGAGACTCCTCAAAGATCCCCAGAGAACTCTCCCAGGACCCCTCAAACCCCCCAGAACTCCTCCAGGACCCCTTGAGCCCCCCAGGACTCCCAAACCCCCTCGGGACTTATCAGAACCCTGAGAATGCAAAAAAAAACCCTGAAACCTCATACCCCCCCACCCCCACCAAGAGTCCCTCTGAGATCCCCCTCCACCAGAACCCCGGGACCCCTCTAACCTTCCCCTGCCCTGAGCCCCCAAGAACCCTCAAATCACCATGAGATAGCCCCCCCAGCTGCCCCTGGGGACCCCTCAAATACTCCAGGACTCCCCGAACTCCCATGTCCCGTTCCTCCCACTTCCCAGTGGGGCCCTCCCATAGTCCCTGTGGTCTCCTAGAGACCTCAACACCCCCCACCACCCCTCTCCTCCCTCCCCACCCACATCACGGCAGCGCAGGAGGGTCTCGCTCATCCCCTCCGGCGTCGGCACACGCAGTCTGATGCAAAACTTTTGCGCCCTCAAATCCACGTCAGGGGTCACCTCACAGCCTGGGGGGTGGAGGGGTTAGGTGGGCCTGGGGGAGCCCAGGAGGGGAGTTGGGGGCATCCTAGAGGGGGTCTGGGGAGGCTTTGGGACTCTAAGGGGGACCTAGAGGGGTCCTGGGGGGAGATCGGGGTGTTTCCAAAGGGTATGTGGGCAACTCAGAAGGGGAGCTGGGGGTGTCCCAGGGGCTCTGGAGCAGAATTTGGGAGTCCTGGTGGGGTCCCAGAGGGAGATGGGGGTTCCTGAGGGGGTATCTGGGGGCCCTGGGGGAACCCAGGAGGGCAGTTGCCCTTGTTCCAGCAAGGTCTAGGGGGGAAACTGGGAGTCCTGAGAGGTGGTCCCAGAAGAGTCTTAGGAATCCCATGAGGGAGGAATGGGGAGGTCCCAGGGGATTTGGGGGTCGGGGGGGTGCTTCTTGTGGAAAGGTCTCAGGGTGATTTGTGAGTGCCAGAGGGAGTCTGGGGGCCCTGGAGGATTTTGAGGTCTCACCATGGAGGTTGAACTGCTGTGAGCCCTCCCCCGATCCTGGGAGGCTCCGGAGTGACAGTGATGACCCGGAGAGCACGGCCCGGGCAGGTCGGGACCCCCAGAATAGCCAACGGGAGGACCTGGGGGTATCCCGAGTTTGGGGGTTGGGGGGGGGTCAAGAGGGACCCCCAGAATGGCCAGGATGAGGGCCTGGGGGAACCCCAATTTTGAGGTCAGGAAAGGTGTTTGGGGGTTCTGGAGGTACCTGTAGATCTCCAGCTCCTCCACCAGCTCAGGGGCAGCTCCGAGCTCCTCCTGAGGACTCCCTCAAACCTCAGTGACCCCCACTGACTCCCAGTGCCCCCCACCCCAGCCCCAAACAGATCTTACCCCTCCCCGCCTCACAGTACCCCCCCAGTGTGGCCAGAAGAGGGCCCCAGTATCACCCAGTGCTCCTCAGGGCCTTCCATATACATCCCAGTGCTCCCCAGTCCCTCCAATCCCCTCCCAGTGCCCCTTAGTCCTCCCCAAATGCCCCCCAGTGCCTCCCAGTGCTCCCAGTACCCCCTGCCCTGTGTCTCCCAGTGCCCCTAGTCTCACCGGCAGAATGGCCGTCCCTTGCCCCCCTAGGCTCAGCTCCAGTTTGTCCAGGGCTGTGTCCAGGTCCTGGGGCTCGAGGGGGCCCTCCGGGTCCCCATCACCCCCCTCTGCCCCATCTATCTGGTACTGGGGGGTGGAAAGGGGTCATGTGGGGGTCAGGAAAATTGGTGGGGGGTCACAGAGGGGTCAGGGGAGCTAGCAGGTGTCAGGAAAATTAAGGGGGGGGGGATCTCAGAGGGGTCAAGGTGAGGGTCAAGGGGGGACTGGGGGGTCCAGGGGTGTTTGAGGCTCAGGGATGTCCAGGAAGCTTTCGAGGAGTCTGGAGGGTTCTTGGGCGTTCCAAGGGATCCCAGGGAATCCGGGATGGATTTTGGGGTACAGGGGTTTTGGGAAGGGTCCCAGAGGATCGGGGTGGGGGGAGTCAGTGGAGGTGTGCCCAAGTGTCCAGGGGTGTTTTGGGGTACCTGGAGGGCAGCAAAGAGCAGCATCTCCTCCTCGGTGCAGTCAATCTCCTCGGCCAGGAGGGCCCTGCGTGCCTCCTCATGCAGCAGAACAATGCGCAGCCCACCCTCCTAGGGGGGTCACAGTGTTGGGGCATGGTGGGGGCACCCAGGGGGCTTTGACCCCCACGGATCCCCAAACCCCCCCTCACTAGGTACCCATCAGGGACCCAGAGGGACTCCCTAACCCCCTTCTGAGGGGTGTTGGCGCAGTGACATGGGAGGGTGGGAGGTCCCTGGGGGGTTTTGGGGATCACCAGGGGGGATTTGAGAGTACCTGGGGATCCAGCCCCATGGCACAGGGGTACTTGAAGCGCAGCAGCAGCTCCTCGTCGTCCACCACGTCCTGTTCCATCAGGGACCTCGAGGTGTCCAGCCACCTGCGGGAGAAGCGGGGAGGGTGTGCAGGGGATCCTGCGCGTTCGGCCCCGCCTACAAACCCCGCCTAGATCTGAGCTCCGCCCGCAAACCCCGCCCAACCACACCCGAGCAAACCCCACCCCCAACAAGCTCCGCCCCAGCAAGTCGTGTCCCGTCCCCACCCACCCTAAGCCTCGTCCCCCGCCCCGCCCAACAATCCCCAACCCCGCCCCGATCCCCGCCTTGAGCCACGCCCACACATCTAACCCCGCCCCACCCAGCGAGTCCCGCCCCATTTTAAGCCCCGCCCACCAGACAGGCACCACGCCCGCGGCTCCGACCCTCACCGCGCGTGCAGCTGCGCGAGCCGCACGAGGGGGTTCCCGCGGGGGCTGCGCGGGGGCGCGGGGGGGTCTCTTCCCCCCCCGGGGGTCACCAGGGCCCGGAGCTGCTCAGGAGGCAGTACAGGGGGAGAGGCCTCATCTGGGTGGGGGGAGACAGGAGGTCGGGGAGGGTGCGAAGGACACGGGGGGATCCAGGCCCCACGGTCTCCCACCGTTCCCCCGCCGCCGCTCACCTGCCCTCGGCCGCAGGTGCGTCAGGTCCAGGTCGGGGGGGGCCTGGGGGGGGGCGCGACCCTTCCGCCCCCGCCCCTCCCTCGCCACCTCCTTTTCTGGACGCAGCAGCGAAAGCTCCTCGGGGTGTCGGATCCCTGCGAGCCCCCCCACCCCGCGCACAGTGGGACCCCCAGCACCTTCCCGGAACCCCTCAGTGCCCTCCGGGACTCCTCGAGACCCCTCGGCACGCCTTAGTTCCCCCCTGAGATCCTCCCGGGACCCCCCAGACCCCTCCATCCTCCCCAACCCCACTCCATCGTTGCTCAGAGCTCTCTGGCCCTCCCAGACCACCAAAAGCCGTCTCAGACACCCTAATCACCCCTCAAACCCCTCCAGTGACACCCCCAAGTTCCCCCCAGCGCTCCCGGACCCCTCGACGCACCGAGCAAACTGCAGACCCGCGCCACTGCCCGCCCGGGGGTCCTGGCGAAGTTGAGGTGCAGCCGCAGGACACGCCCCCCCGGGAGCCGTAGCCGCAGCGGGCGGTGCCGGGGGACAAAGCGGAGCCGGGAGCCCCCCCCGACACCCAGCGCATCCAGGGGGGGCCCGGGGGGCAGCAGCCACCGCCGCTGCTGCACCCACCACAGCGCGTGGTCCGACCAGTCCCGGGCCTCCCCTGAGGGAAAGGGCATCAGGGGAGGCTGGGGGTGGGTATGAGGGGGCTGGGAGGGGGCGGTAAGGTGCCATGACAGGGGGATGGCCACGAGGGGCTGAAATAGGGTCAGAGGGTCAGAGCTAAAGGGGTCTATGGGAGGTCCTGCTGTGCCCCCAAACCACATTGTGGGGGCTATAGGGGGCCTGTAATGGGGCAGTGGGGGTCTATGGAGGTCTCTAATGGAGGATGTGGGAGGCTCTTGGGAGCTATGAGGAACTATAGGGATGCTATGGAGGGCTGTGAGGAACTGGGGTGGGGTTAGGGGTTGCTAAGTAGGGGTTATGGGGGAATTGTGGAGTTCTGCGAGGTTTATAGGAGTCCCACTGTACCCCCAAACCCCATCGGGGGGGCTCAGAGGCTGTGGGTCCCGTGGGGGAGCCACCCTTGGACCTATTTATAGCCCATGAATCCCTTATCACCCTGGCCAGGAAGGACCTGGGGAGGGGAACCTGGAAGTGGGGGGACTCTGGGACCCCTCGATAAGGGCTTGGTATCCCCAGACCGGATCCTCCCCCAGTCCCCTCTCTCAACCACATGACACTTCAGGGGGGCAGGATGCCCCTACAGCCCTTTCATATGGGGCCTGGAGCTGTGGAGCCTGGACACCAGGGTCTGGCCCCCTGCCACCGTGGGGCACAACTAGGGGTCAGGGCTGTGGATCCCGGCTATGGGTCTGGCTGGGAGTCACTCACCAATGGTCTCCACGATGAGGTGCATGAGGCCACCGATGTGCAGGTCTCCGGTGACATGGAGGGGAAGGATGCGGAGGGCTGCCGGGGGGCTGGGCTGCCCCATGGCATCTCCTTGCCCCATGGCATCTCCCTCCTCCACCTCCACCTGCAGCTCGAAGGAGCCATCAATGTCCTCCCCACTTGCTGTCTTCAGCCCTGCCATCACTCCGTCCCTTCCCAAGGGTGTCTAGAATGTTCCTGCCCCACGTCCCACCCCACCTCCTTCCCCACGGCACCCTGGACACTCGGGTTCACCCAACACCATCCCCACCCACCACAGAGGAAGTTGTGATGGGGAGGAGCCACAAGGCCCGGACATTGGGGTGTCCCCCCCCCGCCATGACACCCACCAGGGCCACAGGGCCGGAACACCAGGGTCCCTCATGTGGGGATATCCCTGTCCTCCCATCCCCCCATGCTCCATCCCTCTACTCTCCCCCCAGCTGGGACAGGACCTGGGAACCCACCAAAGTCACCCCCCTCGTACACTCCCAGGACACGGTGTTCTCATGAGGTGGGGGTCTGGCTCTTCCCGGGGTCACTCCACAGGATCTTTGGGAAGGGGATGGAGCTGGCAGAACTCTCCAGCCTCTACATGAGTTGCAGGACATGAAGCAGAGAATGAGGCAGGAATAAGCAGAGAATGAGATAGGAGGGGGGCAGGAATGAGGCAGGGAATGGAGCAGGAAGGAGGCAGGGAATGGGACATGGAATGGGGCAGGAATGGGCAGGGAATGGGGCACGGCCAGCCAGAGCAGGACTGGGAATCCCAGGAAGAGCCAGGGACACTTCCCGGGGTCTGGAAGGCTGAGGCAGAGAGGCCAGAGCTGAGCTCGGAATACGAGGAATCACTAAAAGAATGTTGGACCGGAATGGGGGTCTGACAGTGGGCCCCCACCAGCATGGCTGGAAAACCGGGACAGGCGGAGCGAGGCGGCTGAGGGCTCTCCCCAGCCCGCGGCTTCCCCCAGCCCCTTCTCGGCTCTGAGGAACCGAGACAGGAAGTGGGGAGAGGATCCACCCTGGGGGAACAGGCTGAGCCCTTGCCATGGTACTGGGAATGTCCCGGTGGTCCTGGAAAGACTGTGACTGACTCTGAGTGTACTGAGAAGGGCTGAGAGGGACTGGGAGGAGTTAGGGGTGGACTGGGATGGGCTGGGAAGTGATAGCAGTGGACTGGGAGGGACTGGAGTGAACTGAGAGGCTCTGGGGAAGACTGGGAGGGAATGGGAAGCACTGGAAGGGACTGGGAGGAACCTATGGCCTTCTATGGGGGCACTGGGAGGGGATTGGAAGAGGACACTAGGAGGGACTTGGATATACTTGGATATACTGGGGAGAACTGGGAGGGACAGGCTATGTGGGGGGGTAGGCCTGTCTGTCTCTAGGGATGCAGCCCCCTCCCCCTTTCACCCCTCCCAATCACAGGCTGGGGCTGCCGAGGCCAAAGGATTTTATTGTTGGGGAGAGATTGGTGTGGTCCCAGCACATCCCCTCCGGGGGGGTTTCCAGTGTCTCCTTGGGGAAAACACAGGGAGACGGAGAGGGTCCAGTGTCACATGGAGGGACACAGGGAGGGTCCACTGTCACATTGGGGGGACATGGGAGGGAGTCACAGCTTGAGTTTCACAGTTAGTGGGGGCAGACGGTGAGCTGTGAGTGTGCACAGGGTGAGCGTGCAAGGGGGGCTGTGCACGGGAGGGCACTGCCAGCATGTACGAGGTAAGTGGCAAAGGGTTGGTGTGCAAGGGTGCTGAGCGTGTCTGGGATGGACACCATCGGCCTGGAGTGGGCATCGCTGGCACATGCCAGGCGAGTGTGAGCGAGGTGTGAGCGTGCAGGGGACCTACAGGATCGGTCTGCATGGCTGTGAGCGTGTGTGGCACGAGGATGGTGTGTGCACGGCGTGTTCATGGCATGTGACTGCAGTGAGTGGGCCCAGGGTGGGAGTGTGCACAGCATGTGTGCAGCATGTTCATGGTGAGTGCCCAGGTGAGTGTGCCCGGGGTGACTGTGCCCACCTGACCGTGCCATGCCAAGGGGCTGCTGCAGTCCCAGAGTCCTGTGGAGTCCCACAGAAGTCGGAGGGTCTCCCTCGGAGGTCTCAAGGGGTCTTGGGGATTGTCAGGGGATCCCTGGGGAGGTCAGGGGGTCCCCCCTGGGGGCTGTTGGGGGGTGTCAGAGGGTTTGGAAGGTCCCCGGGGGAGTGCAGCAGCCGCGTGACCCGGCTGAGGCGTGCGTTCGCATCCTCCTGGCCCTGCTGCAGCCGCCGGGTGCTGCGGCGGAGCCCCCGGAGCTCGGCCCGGAGCCGCTGCTGCGCTTCGTGGCCCTGCCCCACACAGAGCCACAGGTCAGCCTCCTCAGCGTTCCCCCAGTTCTCTCCCAGTATCCCCCCAGTGACTCCCAGTACTCCCCATTTCTCCTCCAGTGTTCCCAACTACCCCCCAGTTCTTCAGCAGTGTCCCTCTGGTGCCCCCCCAAGTTCCCATCGAGCACCACCTGTGCCTCCCAATGTCCTCCCAGTGTGCCCCCCAGTGCCCCCCACCTCCTGCAGACCCTCCTGCAGCCGCTTCAGCGCCGTCTCCAGTTGTGCTACCTTCTCCGAGAGGCTCCGGGACCTGGGGAGGGCACGAGGGGGTATGGGACCCTGAAGGGACTCCCTCCACCCCCCTAATCCTCCCAGCCTCCCCCTTCATACTCATCCTCAGGGGCCACCGGGCTCAGGTTCTGCTGGATCCCGATGTTGGGGGGCTCTCGGAGCTGATGCCCTAGCAGGGGGAAGCGAGGGAATGTAAGACCCCTACATGGAGGACCCTGAGATCTCCCCCTTCATGACCTTCCTCATTCCCATAACCACTGAGATACCCCCCTTGCTGATCCTTCCCATTCCCACAACCCCCAGCCCCCCAACTCCCTCAGCTCCCCCTGGTCCCCCAGGATCCCCTCACCCCTTGGCCCCCCAACCCCACAGACTGACCTTAACCTGCCCATCTCCTCCATCTGCCAAAGGCCCCCAGACCCACCCCAGCCCCCCAAGCCTCTACCCTTGTCCCCTAGGCCCCTCACCCTCTCAGCCCCCCACCCCCAAGCTCCCCCAGATCTGCCTCCCATCCAAAACACCGCTCAACCCCCAAGAAACGGCTTCCAGGACTTTCCAGCCTCCCCAAACCCCCTTCTCTCCTCCCAGGCAATGGCCTGCAGGATCCCCTCAGCCCTTCCAAAGCCCCCCCAAAGGCCCACGGGGCCCCTCACCCCCCTGAGCGATAGCCTCCAGGACCCCACTGCAGGCCGTGGCCAGGCGGGCGATGAGCTCCCATTCCTCCTCCTGGGGCTCCCCAGACCCCGACAGCACTGGTTGGGGGGGCAACAGTGGGGGACACCAAGGGAACTGGAGGGGACCCCTCCAGAGGATGGGGGACAACCCCACAGGACAACCCCCTAGCACAGGGGGCATGGGACAGGGACACCCCTCATGGGATGGGGACACCCAGGGGACAGGGCCACCCAAGTGGTGGGGGGACGACCCCCAGGGGACCCCCCTCCACGGGATAGGGTACAGCCTCAGGGGACAACTATATGGACAGGGGTATGAGGATGAGGGGAGATACCCCAGGGGATGGGGACACCCCCAGGTGAAGGGGACCTGGGCTGGGGACACCTCAAGGAGATGGGGGGGCCCTCAGGGGGCAGGGGCCACCCCTGTAAGATATGAGACATGGGACATGTGATGGGGGACACTCCCCCCCACTGGGACAGGGACATCCCATGGGGACATGGGATGGGGGATGGACGGGGGACACAGAAGGGGACATGGGGTGAAAGAGGGGAGGGACACAGGGAACACAGGGGTCCAGGCCACTCACGCCTGCCCAGGGAGTGCCGCAGCGAGGGGCCCAGGGGGAGGTTGGGCTCGTGGGGGGCCGCAGGACCACCAGCATCCAGAGAGGGACCCTGGGGACAGGGAGAGTCAGCAGGGGCACGGGGACACTGGGAGGGGCACACAGGGACAGGCATGGGGGGACAGGGGACATGGTAAGGTCAGCAGCGTCATGGGAACGTGGGGCACAGGGGGGAACACAGGGGGACAAAGGGACTCACCGGGTCACTGGACTGGGTGGGGCTGTGGTGTGGCAGCAACAGGTCAGGCGTGGAGTCAGCCAGGGGGGGCCTGGGGAGTCAGGGGGATCATCAGAGTGAGGGTTAGAGGCATTCATGGGAGGGCATGGGATTCCTGAGGGATCTGGGGGAGCGGGGGTGGTCCCAGGGCTTGGGAGGTGGGTTCCAAGGGTACTGGGGCATCCCAGAGAATTTGGGGGATTTCCCATGTCTGGTGTAACTCACGGACTGGGGGGGCATCCGGCTGGGCTCTTGAGGGTCCCCAGGCTGGGGAGGCCACCCGCAGGGGGAAAGGGGGTGCTCTCCTCGTCCAGTGCCAGTGAGCGCAGGAGCTGTAGGGTGTTGGGGTGTAGCCCCCCTGGGCCCACCCCATGATCCCCCCTGTCGCTGTCTCCCCCTGAGTCACTGCTGGTGTCCCCGATATCTCCTCCGAGGTCCCCGATCCCAGGGTCCCCCCCTGCACCCCGGCCCTGCTCCAGCGAGCGGGCATAGAGCTCCAAGAAACTCCTGGGGGGCAGAGGTGGTGGGGACGTGGTGGGGGGAGAGTGAGGACACTCTGGGGTGTCCAGGTCCGAGTTCCACTTGACCCGCATGTCCCTGCCCTCCCCACATCCCCCCAAGATCCCCCGTGCCACCCAGTTCCCCTCATTCTGCCCCCCACTGCTCCCCCATGTCCCTCTCAAACCCAATCCCCCACTTTGTCCCCAAAGGCCCCCTGTGCGCCCCAAATCTTCCCATGCCTCCCCCCGTCCCCAATCCCCCTCACTGGCCCCACCTCCTCTATTTCCCCAAATGCCTCCCGTTTCCCCCCACTGCCCCCCATTACCCTTCCAACCCCAATCCCCCCTGTTTCCCGCTCCCCCCGATTCCCCCCAGGACCCCGCTCGAGCCCCGTGTCCTGCACGCACAGCCGGGGCCGCCCGTCGCGATCGGGAGGCAGCAGCGTCAGGGGGCCCGAGGGGTGCCGCAGCAGCGCTCGCAGCAGCCGGGGGTCCCCGTGGGGGAGCGGGCGGTGTCCCACGCGCAGCAGCCGCGTCCCGGGCCGCAGCCCCGCAGTCTCGGCGAACGAGAACCGCGTCACGGCCGTCACGACCCCCGAGGCGTCCACGCGGAACCCCCGGCGGCCCCCGGCCCCCCGTGGCAGCGCCAGCTCCCGCGCCTCGCACCCCCGCGTTACCGCCTGCAGGGGGGACACACCGGGTCGGAGAGGAAAGGGGATCCCGACAGAGCCCCCGGCACCTCTCATCCCCGCATCCCAACCTGCAGGGGGTCATCGAGTCGGGGGCGTTCGGGGATCTCTGGGGGGTGACCCAATATCAGTCCATGGGAACCCCAACACTGACCCCACAGGGCACCCTATGGACAATTGCCCTTTCTGAGCCCCACAGCACACCCACATAGCCCCCCACTGCACCCCCGCATTGCCCCCCAAGCCTGACCCATTGTCCTCCCCACTGCCCCCCTTATTTCCCCCCCCAATTTGCCCCACCATCCCTGCCCCACCATCCCCCGCCCCCCCATTGCCCTCTGCCCCGCTCACCTGAAGCCTGGCCACCACCTGTGGGGCAGCGCCATGGGGCAGTCGCAGCCCCAACCAGTCGCCCGCCCCATAGAAGATCTCAAGTCGCCCCTCGGCGAATCCCCAGCCCAGCACGTCCCGGCATGCGCAGCTGAACAGCACCCCAGGGGGGAGGGCGACTGTCCCCGGGTAGGGGGCAGCGTCCCCTGAGGGGGGGGCGGTCATCCCCTCGTTACGTGGGGGTTCCCCTTGCTGTGGGGCGACCGTCCCTGGGTGGGGGACGACCGTTCCTGAGTGGGGGGGGAGCACCCCCGGGTTTAGGGGAAACTTCCCCGGCTGGGGGGCGATCGCCCGTGGGTGGGGGGCGACCGTCCCCTGGTCACGGGGCAGATTCCCTGGGTTGAGGGTGAGCCACGCGGACTGGTTGGTGACCACCCCGGCTGGCGCGGCGACCACCACCACCCTCTCCGCCGCTACCCCCAGCAGACACGGCACCTCGGCCCCCTCGGGGCCCCCCTGAGCGCGTGCCCCCCACACCAGTGCCCCCGCCACCGCCGCGCCTCCCGCACTCCCCGCGCTCCCCCGGCGGCGCGCCCCGAGGGCGGGCAGCCCCCGGGGAGGCGCAGGCAGCGGGGCCCCCCCGCCGTGGGCGCGCAGCAGCTCCTGCAGGTACTGGCGGCGGGTGCGTGCGGCCATGGCCCCCAGGCGGCCCCCCCGCGCCGCCGCGTTCTCTCCGTTGATGGCCTTGGCCAGCAGGAACGGGCGCAGCCCCGCGCCCCCCAAAAAACGCTGCCCTGCCGCCAGCGCTGGCCCGAACGGGGGGGTCTCCTCTGGCCGCACCACCGCCACACTGCAGAGAGATCCCCAGAGGGGGTGGGGGGGCGGTTAGGGACCCCAGAATGCGCGTGAGACCCCCAGGAACCAGGAGAGACTCCCAGAGCCCATGAGAGACCCACGGAGCCCAGCAGGGACTCTCCTAGGGAACTCTGCCAGATCCCCAAGGCACAGGACAGATCCACAAGAACCAGGAGAGACCCCAAGGGATTGGGGGAGACTCCCAGGAATCCCAAGAGTCCTGTGACACACCCAGAGACCCTGGGAGAGACCCCAAGAGCACATGTAAGCATTACAGGGCTCATGCTGGCCCCTCCAGTCGTCATGCAAACCCCCAGACCCCGTGCGAGCCCCCCCCAGGGCCCATGTGAGCCTCTCAAGAACCATGCATCACCCCCAAAGGACCAGGAGAGACCCCCCGCCAGTCCTTGAGAAGCTCTCCAGCCCTGCATGAGCCATTGGGAACCCCCAGACACCCCTGTGTAAGCCTCACATCCTTCAGGAGCCCTTCGGGATCCCCAGATCCCCTGTACAATCTGAGACCCCAGCACTAATCTGAGACCCTTGGAGACATCCAGACCCTCTTTAGGATCCCCAAAACTCCCTGTATGAGCCTCCCAACCCCTGAGAGCCTTGGGGAACCCCAGCCCCACCTGTAGGCGGTGTGGGGGGTGCAGGGCTCGTGCACCCGCACCACGATGAAGATGTGCTGGAAGTGGCTGCGCAGGGCACGGGGGGAGAAGGGCCGTGCCCCCGGCTCCTGGAACACGATTGTCACGATGTCATTCCCGATGTGCCGCTTCCTCAGCAGCTGGTGGGGAAAGGGGGGAGTCAGAGGCCCAAAACTGACCGGGGGGGCAGAGAGAGGGAGCCCCTACAGACTGCTGGGAACACCCAGCATCCCCTCAAAAACCTCTGGGACCTTCAGACCCCTCCAGCTGCCTTAGAACTTCCCAAACTCTCATGGAATCCCCCCAGCTTCCTTCCAGGAATCTCCCTATTGCCCTGGGACTCCTGGACCTGCTGCCACTTAATGGACCCCCAGCCCATGACCCCAGGGACCCCTGTGACCCACCCCTACCCCATACCTGCTGAGGGTTGCAAGGGGTGAAGGGCGGCATGGGGGCACCCCAGACCCTATGGACCCCCAGTACCCCCGCCATGATCCCCCCACAATCCCCTGTACCTGCTGGGGGTTGCGGGGGGTGAAGGGCAGCATGGTGCTCACGTGGAACATCACCTCGTAGCCATGGTACGTCGTGTACAGCGAGTGGGTCCCGGTGGAGTCAGCTGGGGGGGCACGGCCTAAGCCCCTACTCTGCCAGAGACCCCTGGCCCCGTGGCCCCTCAAGGCCCCATGTCCCCAGGTCTCCCTGTATCCACATCTCCACATCCCCAGCCCCATGTCCTCCCCTATGTCCCCCATATCCCCATGTCCACCTATCCCCTTGCGTCCCCCATGCCCCGTCCTCCCTGTCCCCACTAAGTCCCTATGTCCCTTCCCCCATGTCCTCATGTTCCCCCCATCCCCTGTGTCCCCATGTCTCTCTATCCCCACAGAACCATGTCCCCATCCCCGTGTGCCACGTCTCCCATGTCTCCCCCATCCCTCCACATCCCTCCGTGTCCCCCCGTGTCCTCGTTTCCCACCCTGTCCTCCCATGTGTCCCCGTGTCCCCATGTCCCGGATCTCACTGCGGGTGTCCAGCTGTGCCCGGTACCCCCCGAAGCCGCGCAGCCTCACGCGGGTGCCCAGCAGTGCCAGGAACTCCTCGAAGGCAGGGCCGGGCCCCTCGTTGTTGTACATCTCCTCCTCAGAGCCCTGCCCCCCCCGGCAGTACAGCACCCCCACCTTGCGCTGCCGGCTCACCTGGGGGGAATGGGAGATGTGAGTGGGGCACAGGGAGTTCCCGGGGAGCGCACAGGGAACACACACAGATCCCTGAACACCCTCGACAGCCTCCCACGAGCACCTGCACTGGTGCAAACCCCATCCTTGTGTAAACCCCGTCCTCGTGCAAGGCCTGAACCCTTGCAAATCCCACCCTGTGCACGCCCTATCCTCGTTCAATGTCCACCTTTGTACAAGCCCTGCCCCCGCGTGAGCCTCAGGCCCGGTGCAACGCAATCCTTGTGCAAGCCCCCCCCAACACAAGCGTCCCCCACACAAAGCCCCCTCACTCAAGCCCCTCCTCTTGAATGAGCCTCACCCCCTGTTCGTCCAGCTTGAGGAGGGTCTCCTGCACGGCGGGAGAGGGGGCGAGGCGCAGCCCCCCCACTGCCAGCCCGGGCAGCACCAGCTCCAGCAACTTCCGGGGGGGTACCCCCCGCACTCCAGAGGGACGAGATCCAGGGGGCAGCGCCTCTTCCAGAACCGACCCCCGCAGCGTCCGTGGCTGGGGGGGGATACAGGAAAGGTCAGGGTGGGGGCACCTTCATGGAACCCCTGCACTACCCTCGGCCCCTCTGGGCACCTCTGAGACCTCCCAGCCCCTGATGTTCCCCTGAAGCCCATGGGGATCACTCCATAGGGCCTTTGGGACCCCCAGGTCCCCTCACACCCCTGACTTTCACCCATCCCCCTGAACCTCAGCCACCCTAGAACGTCTGAACCCCCTCATCCCCTTGTACCCACCCAGTCCTTCTGTGACCTCTGGGCCTCCTGATTCTCCTGGGCCCCTCAGCTCCCTCCCTCCCCCCTGGACACCCCCCAGCAGCCCCCTGGTCACCTGGCAGGTGCGCAGGATGATCCTGTGCAGCACCTGGGCCCGAGGTCCCTCCTTCTCCTCCCGCCGCAGGGACACGGCCACAGGCCCCAGCCGAGGGTCCTCACCCAGCAGGTTCTGGTGCTCTGGGAGCGAGCCAGGGGGGTCGGGGAGCCATATGGCCCTTCCCAGCCCCCCTACAGCTCCCTGTGCCCCCAGCTGATGTCGCTGCCAGCAGGTTCTGGTGCTCCGGGGGATCGGGGGGGAGGGACATCCCTCCCACACCACTTCCCCTGCCCCCCCTCACCTTTCCCATAGAAGTACTTGCGATAGTACTCGGCGCCGTCGTCGCTGTGCTCGATGGGGTGGGGGGGTCGCGCCCCCGCCGGGGGCTCCTCCAGCACCGCCACAGCTGCATTCGGCAGCTGCCCGGGCCCGGGGGGGCCGCGGGGGGGGCCCAGCCCTGGCTCCTGCTCCCCCCCCGTCTCGCAGCAGAAGCGGGGACAGCTCAGCACCAGGGCCTCAGGGTCGGAAGGAGCGCCGGGGGGCCCAGGGGGCTCCTCGGGCTCCAGGTGGGCAGCGGAAGCCCCCGAGGTGGGGCCCGGGTCGACCGGGGGTGGCTCGGCCGGGTCGAAGAGGATGCTCTGCACGTCGTAGTGAGCGAGGAGGGGGTTCCAGGGGGGGCGGGGGAAAAAATCGGGGTCACCCCCGCCGGCCGCAAGTCCCAACAGCAGCAGAGGGTCGCGGAAGCGGGGGGATGTAGGGACGCCCCCCCCGGCCGCCTCCTCGTGGCTCTGGGTGCGGGCCCGGGGGGACACCATCCCCGGAGACCCCTTCTCCTCTGGGGACCCCCCAAGGGCCGCCTCGCTGCTGCTGCGCTGCATGGGGGCGGCTCCCCCCGGCGATGTGGGCGGCAATGGGGTCCCCGCGGCCGCGCTGGGGGGTGCGGAGGTTGGGGGTGGCCGAGCCGAGGGGCCTCGCATCTTGCGGAGGAAGAGGTCGTCGGACTGCATGGCCCCCCCAACACACACACTGTGTGTGTCCCCCCTCGGGACCCCCAGGGATCCCCCCGAAATTCCTTAGGACCCTTCTAACACTCCTTGGGACCCCTCTATTCCCCCCTGAGACCCCCAGGGACTATCTAGGACCCCCCTGAGACCCCCCGGGACACCCCTGATCCCCCTTAGGGAACACCCCCGTGACCCTCAGGAATCCCAAGGGACTCTCAAGGACTCTTTAGGACCCTACTGGGAGTGTCTAGCACTTCTCCAGCCACCCAGCCCCCTCCCCGGTTATAGCGGAGACCCGCACCCAGGGATTTGTCAATGGAAGCGTGGGAACGGAGCCCATGCCCCGATTGGTTGCCCGGGAATTCCCGCATGCAGAGGCCCCGCCCCTTTTCCCACGCGCCCCTTCCCGGGTCTTTGTCAATGGGGGCAACCCGGGGGCTCGGGGGGACTTCGGCCGCGGCGCTCTCTGCGGCTGGGGGGAGACGGCGGCACCTGGGGAGGGACGGGGAGTCAGTGGGGGCTCGGGGGTGCTCCTTATCCCTCCACGCCCCATCCTCGTGTCCCTCTGTGTCTGTTCCTCCATCCCCAGTCAACCCACAGCCCCCCTTTGTCCTCCCCGCCTCGCCCACTCCGCTGCAGGGACCCCAAAACGGGGGGGGGTGGTGGTGGTGCTGGTGGTGGTGGTGAGTCCCCTGGGACCCCCACGGACACCGGGGTCCCTCCTTCGCCTGGATCCCGGCCTGCCCCTCCGTGCCCCGCCTCGGCTCAGTGGGGTCAAGGGGGGCTCGGTGGGAAGTTGCGGAGCTGGGGGGGCTCGAGGGGGGGCCCGGACGTGCCGCCGCCGGCGGTTTCCTGCCTTACAGGAAGTGTCAGCCGCTGACGGTCACCCAAGAGCTGCCCCCCAAGTACTCCCCCCAGGCCCCCTCACTGATCCCCATCCCCGGGGGGTCCCCCCCAGCTCCAGTGACCTCACCCAGGATGGGCCCCCGCTCCTGACCTTGTCCCCGATGTGAACTCGGGCGTCCGGGTCCCCCCCCCCACAACTTCCCTCCTCCGGCTGCAGGACCCGGCGTCCGGCCCCCCCCTAAAGGAAACGGCGTCCGGCTCCCCCGACTCCCCGGGCGCCCTGGCCCCTCCCCGCCGCCCCCTCCGCGACCCGGCTGTTAAGACGCGATTAACGACGTTAATCTGGGAGAGGGGGGGCCCGGGGTGTGACGCCCCCTCCCCCTACAGGTACAGGTGGCTCAGGGCCGGGCAGGGACTCAGGTGTCCGGGGTGGGGGGGGACACCAGGGTGTCCGCACCCCTCCTGGGACCCCCCGGGACACCACACCTCCCCCCCCGCGTCGTGAGTTCCCCACAGGCGCGAGGGGCGACAGAAATCGTGGCCCCGGGCAAAGGTCTCCCAGGGGGTCAGTGGGGGGTCGCAGGGGGGTTTACAGGAGGTTTGGGGGCTCACACGGGGGTGGGGGATGCACTTTCCAACAGCCCCCCCGTGCCAAACCTTCGTGCGAACCTCCCCCCCTCGCTCACTCCTACCTCCGACCCCTCGTGTCCCTGTCACCCTCGGGGGGGTGTCCCACGCTGCTGGGGGTCCCAGGTGTCCGAGAGGGTCCCAGGTGGGCTGGACCCCTCTCTCTCGCACGGGCTGCAGTGGCTCGAGGGACCACGGGCAGCCGCGCTTCGCCCCCGCCCCCGCCCTTCCCCTCCGCCGCTTCCTCCCACCACGGTGAGTCCGGGGAGGTCCGGGGGGGCTCCGGTGGCCCGGGGCACCCACCTGACCCCCCAACCCCTTCCTGCAACCCTCCCCAACTTGGGCAGCCCAGGTGTTCGGTGCCGCCCCTCCTCGATGCCCTCCCCTTCCCCCAGCGCGGCGGGAAAACGACAAAAACGACTTTTTGAACCGTTATCAGGTTTTATTTATTAATTTACTTGTACCAACCCCCCGTACCAACAAACCCCCCGCGAGAACCAGCAAAACCGAGAGTCCAGCCTTCCCCAGGATCCCCCCTCCACTGAAATGTCCCAAAGCCCGTCAGAGATCAGGTGCCCCCAAATCTCACCACAGGGCTGTACACCCCCAGCCCCCCCCAGTTATGGGGCAGGACAAGCCCCCCTCCAAGGCCCCTGGGGCTCCTTAGTTATGGGACAGGACCCCCAAGTTTCCCACTATAGGGCAGCACCCTCCAGTATCCCCCAAAACATTCCAGTTATACCACTGCCTCCCCCAAGACCCCCCTGTTCTGGGGTCGCCCCACCCCCCACTCTCCTCCCGAGGGGCTCTCCCCTGGTCGATGGTCCTCAGGGCCCCCCTCTCACCCCCCGAGGAGAGTCCCTGGTGGCTGGGGTCTTCCCGGGGGGCTGGTGGGGGCTCAGGGCCATGCATGGGCTGCTGGGACCCTCACCCTGGGGGGGTGTTGGAGGGGGGCTGCCAGGCGGGACCTCCCCCTCTGTGCCAGCTGCCAGGGGGTTCTCTGGGGCTGGGGGGATGGCGAGGGTCAGGGGGACCCCAGCCCCACCGCTGGCTCCCCCGGGGCTCCCCTCCCTCAGCCCCTGTGCTTCCCCCAGCCCCCCCCACCCACCGGGGTGCCCCCCCACCGCGGGGGGGCCGCAGCACAGATGCTCCCGGTCAGCAGCGGTGACGATGCCGCTGCCGCTGGTGCTGCTCCGGAGCTCTGGGGGGGAGGGGGGCACAGGGGGCTTTAGTTGGGGGAGGGACAAATCCCAGAGAGGGCCCGAGGCCCAGCGGGGGTCCCGGGGCTGCTCACCCCCCATGCTGTCCATGTCCAGGTGTGGCAGCAACTCCTGCGGGGGTACACATGCACAGGGGGTTGTGGGGGGCACAGGGGGGTCCCGAGCCCAGGGGACATCCCTGTACCCCCCCCACTCACCGAGAGCTGGTTGAAGCCGCAGAGCTGGGGGGGGGTCGCACGCGGCCACCGGAGCACCGAGAGCTCCAGACCCCCCCCAGGGAGTCTGGGCGGGGAGAAGTGAAGGGCGGGTACGAGAGGACCCCAACTCCCCATCCTACCCCAGCCCTCCCCGGGGTACCATAAACCCACAGGGTGCTCCTCCAGCCCCCAAAATACCCCACGGGTGACCCCGAACCTCCTCCTATGGCCCCCAGGAGCTCCACCCCCAGCCCCTGGGGACCCTCAATGTTCCTCGTCCTGCCCCAAACCAATCATTGCCCCCCCAGCACCCCAGAAGTGGTCGCAGCCCCCCACCCAAGCTCTTACAGCCCCCTCGGAGCTGTCCCCCACCCTTACACGCTTTTGTCACACCCCGAATCCACCTCGGGTGGTGGCCCTCCTCCCCAGGCCCCCCCAGGCCCAAGTCACTGCCCTTCAAGAGAAGCCACACAGCTCCCCTGCCCCTCCCCGATCCCCTTCCCCCAAACTCACCCGGGGGACCCGTCCCCCTCCTCAGGGCAGCGGGGGGGCAGCAGAGCGGCCGCCCCCCCCTCGGGGTCACCCTGGGGGTCCCTCCGGTCGAGCCGCGCGTGGAGCCGGAATGTCACGGCCTTGACAGCCCCGAAAAACGCGGCTACGACCCCGCAGTACAGAGCGGCCACAGTGGGGGTGGGCGGCAGCGCCTGAAAACGGAAGGGTCAGGTCCCCCAGTGGAGCCCGAGGGTCAGGACCCCAGTGGACTCCGAGGGTCCCCAAAGCCCCTTCCCGGCCCCTCTCCCGCACCGAGTAGAGCCCGAGGGGCAGCCCGAGCAGGAACAGCCACACGTAGAGCCGGACGCAGTTGGCGAAGGCGCCGAGCTGCGGGTCCAGGAAGCAGCCGCCGGTCAGCGAGGCCCAAACGCCCTGGCGGAGCACCTGCAGCGCCGCCGCCCCCGCCATGGCGGCCCCGGGGCCTCCCAGGGGATCCCCAGAGCCCCCCGGGAGCCCCAGGCCCGCCACCGCTTCCGGCTGCTCCCCGGCGTCGCCGGCGCGCGCGAATGACGTCATGGAGCGCCTTACCCAGCGCGACGGGCGGAGCAAAAGGGGAGGACACGCCCCCTCCTGCGCTCGTGGCGGGAACGGCCGCGCGCGTGCGCACGGACGGACACGCCCCCCCCCTCAGCGGCCTGGGGAGGGCGGGGCCGTTGAGCGGTGGGCGGGGCCAAGCCCCGCTGATCCCCCCGCGGGCCGGGACGGTGAGGGCGCCCCCCAGCGGCGGCACTGTCCCCGGGCCCATGGGGTCCCCGCGTAGTGGGACACGCACACGCACACGCACACGCACACGCACACGCGCAAACGCACACACGGGACCCCCCGGTACCCGGGTCCGTGTCCCCACCGCCGGCCCCGCTGCCGCCCCCGGCTCAGCCTCACGGTGTCCCGCGGGGTAGCAGCGCCTTCCCCTCGCCCGGTCCGGGGGTCCCGGGGAGTCCTGGGGGGTCCCGAGGTCGGGGTTGCGCCCCTCCCCCGCCGGCCCTTCGTCCGGTCCCCCAACCCCCGCGGCGTCCGGTGCCCGCGGCCCGCCCCGTCCGGCGCTGGTTCCTTTTCCTTTGTCCCGGTGACAATGTCCCGACTCCGCCTTCCCGGGGCCGCCTCAGCCAGCGCGGGGAACCGCCGGACCCCCGGGAGCCCAGACCGGCCGGGCCGCCCCTTGCCCCCCCCCCGGGGACGCCGCCGGACGCCGCTTCCTCCCCCCTCCGGGCCGCGGGAGCTCCGGCGGGACCAGGCGGGGACGGGACGGGGCGCGGGGGCCCCGGGGAAGGGACGGGGCGGAGGGGATCGGGCAGGGGGGTGAGGGGGGCCGGGGTGGGGGTAGAGGGACCCTGGGGCCGACAGGGGCTTGTAGCGGACGGGAGGAGGTGTAGGGACCTCCGGGGACCTGTAGGGACCCAGAGGAGCAACAGGGATCACAGGGATCCCCAGGGAGCTATAGGGACTCCAAGAACCCCCAGGGATCCCCAGGAGCCACAGGGACCACCGGGCACCCTTAGGGACCCCCCAGGATCCTACAGGTGCTATAGGAACCCACAGGGACCCCTGGAAGCTACAGGGACCCAGGGACCAATAAGGGACCTATAGGAGCTGTAAGGGACCATAGGAACTGAAATAAGGTGTGGGGACCTCCTGGGATCCCCTGGGACCCATAGCCCTCCTCAGACGCCCATAGGAACCCCCAGATCCCCATAGCCCCCCTGGTGCCCAGTGGGACCCCTAGAGCTGTCAGATCTTACAGGCAGCACCTGTAGGGCCCAGGTGACCCGAGTGACCCCCAGGAGCTAAAGGGGGCCCATGGGGTCCTCTGGGCACCCATAGACCCCCTCGGCACCCATAGGACCCCCAGGAACACACAGGACCCCCCCCGACACCTCTAGGACTCCCCAAGGAACCTCTGGGGTCCCCTAAGCACTTGTAGGACTCCCAGGCCCCCCCAGCGCCATCAGCGGGGGCAGGGGCGGGGGGGGAGCACCCCATGGAGTGGGGCCAGGCACCCCCCTCCCCGTCTCCCCCGGGGGAGTCCCGCTCTCCCTCACCCCCCCTCTCCTCCCTCTTCCCAGGAGGGTCTCGCTCCCCTTTCCCTCCCTCCCCGGGAGGGTCCCGCTCCCCGTCTCCATCCCCAGTCGGGTCCCGCTCCCCTTCGCCCCCGGGGGGATCCCGCTCCCCCTCGCCCTCCTCCCCGGGCGGGTCACGGTCCCCGTCGCCCCCAGGGGGGTGGGAGCCGGAGCGGGCGGCGTTCGGGGAGCTGCGGCTGGAGGAGGTGATCGGAGCCGGGGGCTTCGGCCGCGTGTTCCGGGGCACGTGGCGGGGGCAGGTGGTGGCGGTGAAGGCGGCGCGAGGGGACGCGGGGGCGGCGGGGGCCGCGAGCCTGCGGCGGGAGGCGCGGCTGTACGCGCGCCTGCGACACCCCAACGTGGTGGCCCTACGGGCCGTGTGCCTCGAGCCTCCCCACCTGTGCTTGGTCATGGAGTTCGCGGCGGGGGGGCCGCTGTCGCGGGCGCTGGCGGGGCGCAGGGTCCCCCCCGCCGTGCTGCTGGACTGGGCGCGCCAGGTGGCCCGGGGGATGCGGTACTTGCACGCCGGGACCCCCGTGCCCCTCATCCACCGGGACCTCAAGTCCAGCAATGGTGAGTGGGGGGACGGTGAGGGAGACTCCTGTGGGTACTCTTGGTGATGGGGTGATGGGATGTGGGGTGCAGTGTGGGTTGGGGGTCCCAGTTACTGGGATGCTCAGGGTGGGGGCTCGCAGAGGTTGGGGTCCCCAGGGTGGGGTCTCAGTCCCAAGGGTGGGGAATCCCTGACACTGGGGTCCCGAGGGTCAGGGGTTCTGGAGGCCAAGGTCCCTGGAGTGGGTGTCCTGCGTTGGGGTCCCCAGACTTGGGGGGCACTGGTTTCTGATATCCCCAGGGTGGGGATCTGAGACACGAGGGTCCTGGGGTGGGGGGTCTCTGACATGAGTGTCCCCAGTGGGGGGGGGGGGGTGTCACAGAGGCAGAGGTTCCCTGGGTGGAGGGGGTCCCTGGTTGGGTGATCCCTGACCTCTGGCTCCCCCAGTGCTCCTGGTGCAGTTGGTTTTGGGGGTCAGTGGTTGGGGGTCCCAGGTTGGGGGGTCCCTGTGGGATCCCTGACCCCCGCCCCCCCCAGTGCTGCTGGCACAGCCAGTTGTGGGGGACGACGTGAGTGGGAAAACGCTGAAAATAACCGACTTTGGCCTCGCCCGTGAGTGGCAGCGAACGACCAAGATGAGTGCAGCAGGAACCTATGCCTGGATGGCCCCCGAGGTCATCCGGGCATCCACCTTCTCCAAGGGCAGCGATGTCTGGAGGTGGGAAAGGGCTGGGAGGGTCCAGAGGACACTTAGGGGATCTGGGAGGGTGGGAACCCACCCCTGAGCTCTGGGCTGGGCTGTGGTTTGGGGTGCCTGAACCCCTGGATGCCTGGGTGGGGGGGGTTTGGAGGTACCTGGACTTCTTGTGTTCCTGGAGCAGCAATTTGTGGGGTGTCTGGGTGGGGGGTTAGAGGGCACCTAGACACCTGGGTACATGGAGGAGCATGAGGAGATCCAAGGGGGTCCCCGTGGGCTTGGGGGTGTCCCAGTGGCTCCCCATGTGTTTGACTCCCCTTGCCTCCCCAGTTACGGGGTGCTGCTGTGGGAGCTGCTGACAGGGGAGGTGCCGTACCGGGGCATCGACGGCCTGGCCGTGGCCTATGGGGTGGCCGTGAACAAACTGACCTTGCCCATCCCCTCCACCTGCCCCCCACCCTTCGCCCAGCTCATGGCAGGTACAGGGGGACTGGGGGCTGGGGGAGACCTGGGGGCTCGGGGGGACCAGGTGGGACAGGGGGTGGAGTGACACAGGGGGCTGGGTCCCCATCCTGCCCACCTGCCCTTTGCCCAGGTCATGGCAGATACAGGGCAGGGGCAGGGGACCTGGGAGAGCTCAGGGGGGCCAGGGGGGGTCAGGCAGCTCAGAGGGGTTGAGGGATTCTGGATATTGGGGTGCTCAGGGGTTTGGGGGTGCCTGGATTGCTGAAGAGAGGGACCAGGGGGTACCTGAGTCCCCTGGGGGATGTTGGAGTCCCCCACAAGCCCCCCAGACCCTGGTTCCCCCCTTAGCCTGCTGGGAACAGGACCCCCACCGGCGACCGGGCTTCGGGGCAATCCTGCGGCGCCTGAGGGGGCTGGAGCCGGCGGGGCTGGGGCCCCCCGAGTCCTTCCACTCCCTGCAGGAGTCCTGGCGCCGTGAGATCCAGGGGCTCTTCGACGAGCTGCGGGCGCGTGAGAAGGTGGGACCCCCAGCACTCGGGACACCCCTGGGACACCCCCAACACCCCTAGACCTCCCTGGACCCCCTGAACAATCAGGATCCATGGCAAACACCTGGAGATCCCCTGGGACACCTGGGACCCCCATGCAATCCCCTGAAACTCTGCAGCAGGGCCCGGCCCTGCCCTGGTGCTGCTCATGGCTGGTCCTTGTCCCTGGGACCTCCTTGTTCCTGTGACCCCGATGACCCCTGTAACCCTGTTGACCCCCCAAGGAGTTGGGAGGAGGCTGAGGCCAGGGCCTAGTGTTCCCAGGCTGCCCTTGTCCCCTCGTGTCTCCCCCCGGTGTCCCCAGTGACCCCAATATCCCCCATGACACCAAGTGCCTCCCATGACCCCCGTCCCCCCCAGGAGCTGCGGAGCCGGGAGGAGGCTGTGGCCAAGGCGTCCCGGGCCCAACGCTCCCAGGCCGAGGCGCTGCGGCAGCGCGAGGCTGCCGTGGCCCGGCGGGAGCTGGAGGTGCTGGAGCGGGAGCTGAGCCTGATGCTCCGTGGGCCCCCCCGGCCCCCCCCGGCCCCCAAGCGACGCCGACCCCCCTTTCGGCGGCCGCGGCGGCCTGCGGACCTCATTGGCATGCCCCAGGGTACGGGGAGGGGGAGCAGGGGCTGGGGGCTTTGGGGATCTAGGGGTTTTGGGAGTTGGGGACTTTGTGGATGCTGGGGTGGCTCTAGGGGGATTGGAGGGGCAGTGGGCTGTTTGAGCTGGGGGAGTTGGAAGGGCTTTGGGGTTCAGGCACTTTGGGGGGAGTTTAGGCTCCTGGGAGTTTTGGGGGCCTGGAGGGTGTCTGGGGTGCTGTTGGTGTTTGCTTGGGAGTTTTGGCAGGGTTCAAGGGCTCTGCTGACCCCAGTGCCCCCCCAGACTTCAAGCATCGCCTGACGGTCCAGGCTGCGCCGGGAGGGGACCCACGGAGCCATGACCCTGAGGACGGGCCGGGGGGGTCCCCCCCTTTCCCCCGCCTGCGTGCCATCCAGCGTGAGTGATGTCATCATGGGGGTGGGAGGTGATTCTGGTGACATCACACCTCCTGGTGATGTCACCCCGGGTGACATCCCCCCTCTATCCCCAGTGGAGCCCGAGGAGGAGGAGGAGCTGCCGCGGGGGCGTGGGGGCAAGAGCAGTGCCCCCAACGGCAGGTGGGTCCCTGAGGAGATTGGGAGGGGGTCAAGGGGGTCCCATACCCCTCCAGACACCTGGAACCCCCCCTGGACACCTGGGCTTCCCCCCACAGGCGGCGGCTGCGCCCGGATGAGACCACCTGGTACCTGGACACGGACGAGCTGAGCCCCGGGGATGCATCCCCCAATGGTGAGTCCAGGGGTCCCAGGGATCCCATCCCTGCCCCCCCTCACACTGACCCCCACTGTGTCCTGCAGGTGAGGCCGGGCCCCCCGAGGCCGAGGAGGGCCGGGGGTCTCGGGGGGGGACCCCGCGGCTGCTGCGGCGGGCGCTGCTGAGGGGCTCGGCCCTGCTGGCATCCCTGGGGCTGGGCCGTGACCTGGCCCCTCCCGAGCCCCCCCGCAGCCCCCCACCTTCCCCCAGCCTTCTACGCCTCTCGCCTCGCTGGCGGGATCGGACCATGGGGTCCCCGGAGCTGAGCTCACCTGGAACCCCCGAGCTGGGTCATACCTGGACCCCCGGGTCCCCCGATCCCAGTGGAGCCCGGACCCCTGGGACCCCCAGGACCCCTGAGCCAGGGCAAGCCCAGATTCCTGGGTCCCCAGATCCCAGCGGAGTCCGGACCCCTGGGACCCCTGGGACCCCTGAGCAGGGGCGAGCCCGGACTCCCAAGACCCTGGAGCTGAACTGGTCCTGGACCCCTGAGCAAGGGGGAGCCAGAACCCCTGGGACCCCTGGGACCCCTGAGCTGCGTCACCCCGGGACCCCCGGGACCCCTGAGCCAGGTTGTGGCCGGAGCCCCGGAACCCCCGAGCTGGGCCGTGCCCGGACACCCAGGACCCTTGAGCTGGGGCTGCCGCCATCCCCCCGGGGTGCCAGGAGACCCCGGGAATTGAGCCCAGGTGCCAGGACCCCCGAGTGGGGTAAGTGGGACTGGGGGCAAGGGACACTTGGCAGGTCTGAGGGGCAGATTTGAGGTGGTTGGGACAGCCATGGGGGGCTGTGGAGCAGCTCTGGAGCTCTGTGGGGCAGGAGGGGGGTGGTCACGGGCCCCTTAGGGCAGTTCTGGGGCTCTGGGGGTGCTCAGAGGTGCCATAGGGCATTTTTATGGGTTGTGGAGCTGTTTTGGGTGGGCCAGGGGGCATCGGGGATCCCACGCCCCCCTCAAGCCCCCCTTCTCCCGCAGGCCCCGCCCGACCCCGCCCCTCACCCCTCCGCCCCCGCATCGACCCCTGGAGCTTCGTGTCGGCGGGACCGCGCCGGGCCCCGCCCCCCGCCGGGCCCCGCTCCCACGATCCCTTCACCGACCAATGAGCGCCCGCGGAGCGCCTGAACCCGCCCCCGCCGCCCTCCAGTGACCAATGAGCGGCCGTGACGAGCAGGAGGGCGCTGCCGCAAGCCCCGACCCCACCGCGAGGCGCCGTCCCCGTGGGGTCGTGATGGACAGCTGGCAGTGGCGGAAGCCCCGCCCGCCCAGGGGCCTTATTGGTCAAAGTAAAGGGCATTACAAGAGCTCCGCCCCCTCCGGGGCGGGGCCACAACGGCAGGAAAAACCACGCCCTCTTCGGGCAAACAGGAACCTCCGCCCCTTGGCGGAGGCCCCGCCCCCGGGCGGTTCCGACACTGGACGGGGGTCCGGGGCGGGCGTGGGGGGGAACTGTGACCAAATAAACTCCCGAGACCCCAAAACCGCCTGAGCCGCCTGCGTCCTGCCCGGCGGGGGCCCGACAGCGCGGGGAGACCCGCATGTTCGGGGGTTCCGCCACCCTTGGGGGTGAATCAGTGGTTTTTGGGGGGCGTGTCTCATTCTCCCCCCACTCCGGCGTGGATGGGGTCCCAGCTCCTCAGGGAGGTCCATTCCCCCTCTGGGGATCCCAGGTGTTTGGGGATTCCGTCTTCCCCATCGCACTATGCGAGGTCGTTTGGGGGGTCTCAGGGGTTTGGGGGGGGCATCCCAAGGGTTTGGGGGGGCCATCTCCCCATGGGGGGGTCCCAGGCGTTCCGGTGGGCCCCATTGGGGAGGTCCCAGAAGTTTGGTGGGACCCCATATCCCATCATGGGGCTCCAGGCATCCAGGGGGTTCCCATCCTGGCCATGGGACAAATCCCAGGAGTTTCGGGGGTCGCAACGCTCCTTCCCACCGCCACCCGAACCGAGTCTTCCCGGCCGTTCCCGGCGCTGGAACCGGCCCGGCCATCCGGGCTCCTCCCCTCCCCCACCACCCGCCCCCCAATTACTGGAGCGGACCCAGGGCCCGGCCCCCGCCCCCTCCCCGCCCGGGCCCCCTGTCCCTCCCCCCCATTCCAGCGCCATCCCGGGCGGCCGCGGGAACTCGGGAGTCCGTCGGGAACCCCCAACCCCGTCCTGACCGGGGGGACCCCGTGTCCAGGACATCCCCAGACGGGACCCCACGTTCGGCGAGGGGACTCTGGAGCCCGGGACATCCCCGAGGGGACCCCAGCATCCGGTGGGGAGACTCCGGCCTCTGGGACACCCCCAGAGGGGACCCCGCACCCCGCGAGGGGACCCCGGAGCCCGGGAGACCCCCAGAGGGGGACCTTCGGCCTCGGGGCTTGGAGGGGGTGTGGGAGCCCCTTGAGAGGGGTCCAGGAGAGCCCCAAGAGGGCCCCAGACATCTGGGACCCCCCCATAGGGGACCCAGGCATCTGGGACTCCTCCAAGCGTCCCAGGCCTCCGGGAGAACCCCCTGAGGGACCCCAGGGTCCAGGACCCCCCCCCCCGAGGGGTCCCCGGCATCTGGCCCCGAGCTCTCGCCCCTCGGGGGGCCGGGGTCGGGGGTCCCGGGGGTCCCGCAGTCGGGGGTCGCCATGTGGCGCTGGGGGAGGCTCTGGGTGGTGGCCCTGGCGGCGCTGGCGGCGCTAGGGGGGCGCGGGGGGGGCGCGGCCGTGGCCCGCGAGCGCTTCAAGGTGGTCTTCGCCCCCCTGATCTGCCGGAGGACGTGTCTGAAGGGGCTGTGCCGGGACTCGTGTCAGCCCGGCTCCAACATGACCCTGATCGGAGAGAACGGGCACGCGGCCGACACCCTGACCGGGTCCGGCTTCAGAGTGGGTGAGTGGCACCGGGACTAGGGATGTGGACATGGGGACAGGGATGGGATGGGGACAGGATGACACAGGTTTGGGGGCAGCATTGGGACAGCACCAGGACTGAATGAAGATGGAGACAGGGATGGGATGGGATAGGATGGGGTAGGACAGCGGTGGGGACAGGGTTGTGTACAGGGCCCAGGACAAGGACAGGGATGGGGTGGGATGGGACAGGGATGGGGTGGGATGGGACAGGGGCAGTGTGGGATGGAGGTAGGGATGGGAACGAGAACCCTGGGGATGGGACTGTGATGGCATCGGGATGGGGCTAGGATGGCACAGGGACAGGGTGGGACAAGGACTTCAGAGGGCCCTGCAGGGGGCAAAGGGGGTGCAAGAGGGGTCTGGGGGCCTTTGGGAGGGGCTTGGGAGGATTCAGGGGGTTCAGGGGTTCTCAGGGCATCAGGGGACACTCGAGGGGTCGGGTCTCGGGGGCCTCAGGGGTTTGGGGGCTCGGGAGGACCTGAGGGGTTAAGGAGGGGTTGGAGAGGGCAGGGGGCTCAGTGGATTTGAAGGGCTCTGTGTGACCCCTGTTCTACCCCCACAGTGGTGTGTCCCCTGCCCTGCATGAACGGGGGCCAGTGCAGCTCCCGTTCCCACTGTCTGTGCCCCCAACTTCACCGGCCGCTTCTGCCAGGTCCCCGCGGGGGCGTGGGGAGGCCCCCTGCCCCCTCCTGCGCCCCCTGATGCCCCCCCTGAACCTCCCCCGGGCTCCAAGGTTGCAGTTTATGCCGTCCAGGTCATCGCTGATGGCCCTGGGGGGGCAGCGGCCCCCCCCGAGCCACCCTGGGGCAGCCCATGGCGGGGGCACGGAGGGGGCACGGGGAGGGCACGTCAGCCACGCCACCTTTGTGGTGCCCCTGGGGCCTGGGCACCACTCGTCTGAAGGTACCTGGGGCTGAGGGAGCTTGGGGGTCTAAGGGTGTATGGAGAGCTCAGGGGTGTGGGGAGGGGATCTTGGGCAGCAGTGGGTTCTGGGGGTCACATGTCTGAGAGTACCCATACCAGGGGTCCTGGGGGGTCCTACAAGTGCCTATCAGGGGGTGCTGGGGGGTCTCAGGTGTTAGTGCCCCCAGCACAGATGCCGGGTTTGGGATCCCAGGAGGTCCTGGGGTGTCCATGCTGGGGGGTCCCAGCATGCCGGTGCTGTGTTTGGGGGTTCAGGGTGTCCCAAGTACCTGTGCCGGGAGTCCAAGGGTGTCAGTGCTGTCAGTGCTGGGTTTGGGGGGTCTCAGGGTGCTGGTGCCTGGTTTGGGGGATCCCAGGGTGCTGGTGCCGGGTTTGGGGGGTCCCAGGGTGCTGGTGCCAGGTTTGGGGGTTCCAGGTGCCACTGCCCCCAGCACAGGTGCCACCGCCACTGGTGAACGTGCGGGTCCATCACCCCCCCGAGGCCTCGGTGCAGGTTCACCGGATTGAACCACGGCCCCCCGAGGGGGCACCCCGGGGCAGCGGGGGGCTCCTGGCGCACCCCGCCCAGCCCCCCTCAGGCAGCAAACCCCCTGCGCCCCCCCGGCCCCACACCCACAAACCTCTGGGCCGCTGCTTCCAGGAGACCCTGCCCAAGCACTCGGTGAGGGGGGAGCTGGGGGGGGCTTGGGGACATTTGGGGTTCAGGGGATTGTTGGGGATGCAGGGCAGTATTGAGGGGGGATGGTGGGCATGGAGGGCTGGGAGATTTGGGGTTTCAGGGCTTGTCTGGCTTTGCAAGGGTTTTTTTTAAGGGTTCAGGTTTATATTTAGGGGTGCTGACCACCCCACATCTGCCCAGTGCAGCAGTTACCCCCTCCCCAGGCTCACCAAGCTCAGTGATTGTTGCTGGGGGTCCTCGGGGGTCCCTGGAAGTGCAGGGAGTGTCTGTTTGGCCGGGGGGATGTCAGGGATATTTGGGTTGCTGAATCCCCTACCCTGATTACCTCCAGTGTGGCAGCAACCCCCTCCCGGGGCTCACCAAGCTCGAGGATTGTTGTGGCAGCATCGGCAGCGCTTGGGGCCAGAGCAAGTGTCACAAGTGCCCCCACCTGCAGGGTGAGTAGGACCCCCTGAACCCCCCCAACCCCACCTGCAAGGTGGGTGGGGACCCCCCATGCCATCCCCACGCCCCTCAAACCCCCGGATTCCCCCACCCAGGAATTCCCCCCACCCAGATGGTGGAGACACCCCACACCATCCTGGGAAAACCCGGGTGACCCCGATCCAGGGGACCCTTCCTCACATGTCCTCAGTGGGACCCTCCCCCAGGGAACCCCCACCCAGGCAGGGCCAGGCATCCAGGACCCCCCTCAAGGCTCCCCCCACCTCAGGGCCCCACAGGTCCCCCCCATTCCAGGGGGGACCCAGGTGTCCTGCTGCCCCCATGTTCCCCCTGGTGCTGGAGGTAACGGGAGGTTCTGGGACTGTTGCAGGGTCGGGGTCCCCGAAGGCGGCGCGGGGGGAGCGCGGGGGCGACTGCCCCCAGGGCTACAAACGGCTCAACAGCTCCCACTGCCAGGGTACGGGGGGGCATGGGGAGGGCACAGCGGGGCGTGGGGGGAACACGGGGGGCACAGGGAGCGGGGGGGGGACATGTGTGTGTGAATGTCCAGCAGGTGTGTGAGGGGTACAGGGGCTTGCGCAGGGCCAGGGGTGTGTGATGCCAAGTGTGTGGGTGGTGGGTGCAGGGGCACGTGTGACAGGTCAGGCGTATGTGTGGTGGGTGCAGGTGTGTTCACACGTGTTCACATGTGTCACAGATGTTGGGTGTGCCTTGCCCAGCGTGTGCAGGCGTGTCAAGGAGTGCGTGGGGCTCAGGTGTGTTCATACTTCGGTCACACCTGTGTCATGCCTGTCAGACACCAATGGGTGTATCTTGCCTGGCAAGTGGGGGGTGTGTGTGGGGTCAGGGCTGTGTGGGATGGGTTCAAGTGTGTTGTACCTGTGTAAGGTGTGTTATACCTTTGCCGGGTGTGTCCTACCTGTATCAGGTGTGTCCTACCCATGTCAGGTGTGTCACACCTATGTCAGGTGTGTCATGCCTGGCTCGGGTGTGTTCTACCTGTCACAGACATTAACGAGTGTGCCCTGCCCGGTGTGTGCCAGCCCGGCGAGTGCCGCAACACCCAGGGCAGCTTCCGCTGCTCCTGCTCAGCCGGGCACGTCCTGGGACCCTCCCGGAGCCAGTGCCTGCGTATGGGGGGTCTGGGGGGCTGATGGGGAAGCTGGGGGCCCTGGGAGTGCAGGGGAGTTTGGGGGCCCTGAGGCCCCCCCAGAACCAGTACCTGTGGACAGGGATGGCTGGGTTGGGGTCTCGGGGGTCCCTGGAGGAGTCACTGAAAGTGCTGAGGCCCTCCTCTGAGCAGTGTAACTCATCAAGGAGTGGGGGCTGTGGAGCTTGGGGCTTTTGGGGGTCTTGGGGAGGTCTCTGAGGGTGCTGACACCCCTCTCTCCCCCTCCTGCAGCAGAGCCAGGTGAGGAACGGGGTCTGTGCTTCCGGCTGGTGTCGGGGGCACAGCAGTGCCAACACCCCCTGCCCACCCGCCTGACCCGCCGGACCTGCTGCTGCAGCGTGGGCAAGGCCTGGGGGGGCCGCTGCCAGCGCTGCCCCCCTGATGGCACCGGTATGGAGGGGTCATGGGGGGTCGGGGGAAGCTGCTACCAGTGCTACCCCCTCCAAACGGTACGGGAGGGTCACGGGAGTCTGGAGGAGTCACTGCCCCCCTGATGGCACTGGTTTGGGGCTGCAGGGGCAGCGTGGGGGACCCCAGCCCCATTTGGGAGCCTCCCTGGTCCCACCGTGTCCCCCCAGATGTGTTCAAGGCCACCTGCCCCTCACAATCCAAGGGGGTCCTGGTCATGTTTGTGGGGGTGACAGGAACCAGGGGGATTCCAGCCTGGTTTGGGCATCCCCCCGGAGGCCCTCCTGACTCCCTGGTGCCCCCCAGCTGCGTTCAAGGCCATCTGCCCAGCGGGGAAGGGGTACCACGTCCTCACATCCCACCAGACCCTCACGATCCAGGGCGAGAGCGACTTCACCCTCCATATCCAACCCGACGGGACCCCAGAGCGGCCCCCCCGGCCACCCCCACCCATCCCCAGCCCTGCGCCACCCGAGACGCCCTCGCCGTCAGGTCGGGCACTCCCCGTGCCCTCTGTGAGCCCCCCGTACCCCACACGTCCCCTGGGGTCCCCCCCAGTTCCTATTTCTCTCCCAGTCCTTATCCCCTCCTTCCCCCATGTCCTCCATACCCCCCATGTCTCCTGGGGGATCCTATGTCCCCCTGGACTCCCACAACCCCTCCTTGTGCCCCCCCATCTCCCCTGGGAGCCCCCCATGTCCCTGTGACTGCCCCAAGTTGCCATAAGTCCTCTGTGTCCCCCACCATGTTCTCTGGGGTTCTTTGTGTCCCCCTGCCGTGTCCCTCATCCCCCCATCCCTGTCCTCCCCTCAGTGTTCCTCTATGTCCCTCATCCCCCCTCCCATATCCCCTGTGCCCCCCTGGGTCCTGTCCCCTCCCCCATGACCCTGGACCCCCTGGGGCTGCTCATGTCCCCATGTGACCCCCTGTTTTGTGTGTTCCCCCACCCCATGGTGGGGGTAGTTTGGTCTCACTGCCCCCTCCCCCACAGCTGTGACCCCCCCGGCCATGGTGAGTGTGGGGGATGTGTGGGACATAGAGACATTGGGGGGATGTTGGGAACGGGATGCGAGGGCACATGGGGACATGGGGGTGGATGCAGGAGGGGACATTGGGGGAATTGGGGGGAACATGGGAGGAAATAGGGGGACAAGCACGATGAGGAGGGACTCAGGAGGCACAGGGGGACTGGGGGAATCCCGGGGGCCTATGGAGGGAGTGGGGGGCTTGGGAGTTTTTCCAGGGGTCCTAGGGGGGGCTACAGGGAGGGTGGGGGAGCAGAGGGGACAGAGGGGACATCTGTGTCCCACTCCCAGCTCCCGGCGTTCTTGAGCCCCTTGGAGGAGCAGGGCCTGGAGCAGCCCCCGGGGGGCAGCGACCTCCCCCGGTACCCTGGTAAGGGGGAGACAAGGCGGGAGGAACAGGGGAGGGAGACAAGGTGGGAGGAACAGGGGAGGGACAGAAATGGGGACACAGGGGTGACATGGAGAGGCTGGGGGAGCCTTGGAGCCCTCGGGGGCAGGAGATGGGGAAGGGGACATGGATGGGGATATGATGGATGGGGCCAGTGTGGGCAGGGGTGGGCCAGGACACAGGAGTTCCAGCCACAGAGAGGAGGGGACAGGGGCATGAGGACAAGAATGGGTTGGGGTCAGTTTGGGGACATGAATGGGGACAAGGACAAGGATGGGGACAGGGCTGGGATGGAGTGGGACACACAAGGGGACAGGGCCCCTGTGGGGTCTGTGTCCCTGTGCCTCTGTCCCACGGCATGTCCCCAGCGCTGGTGGCCCGACCCACGCCGGCCCCGCTGTGGCAGCTGCCCCCGGAGCAGCTGACCCGCAGTGCCGCCGAGATCGCGCCCACCCAGGTCACCGGTGAGGACCCCCGGACCCCTGGGAACTCCTGGACCCCCCTGGAACCCCCTGGATCCCCAACACACCTGGGAGCCCCCTGGGGCCTTCTGTGACCTGCTGAGATCCCCCTGACTCCCCTGGGACCCCTTGGGATTCCTTGGGACTCCTTGGATCCCTCCAGAAGCCCCAAACACCCCTGGGACCCCTAGACTCCCTGAGACCCCCCAGGAACCCTCCAGACACCCCTGGGACCTACCCTTGGACCCCCAAGAGCCCCCTGGGACCCCCAGACTCCCTGAGACCCCCCAGGAACCCTCCAGACACCCCTGGGACCTACCCTTGGACCCCCAAGAAGCCCCTGGGATGCCAAGAACCCCCTGCTGTTCCCCAGACCTCCCTGGGACCCCCTCTAACATCCTTTGGAACCCCTTGGAACCCATTAATCTTTCTGGGATTGCCCTGAGATGCCTCTGAGACCTCCCCTGGGCCCTCCTGTGACCCCTTGGACCTCATGGGACCCTTTGGGACCGCCTGAGCCCCCCAGAGCCCCCCTGTGCCCCCAGAGACGGACGAGTGCAAACTGAACCGGAACATCTGTGGCCCCGGAGAGTGTGTGATGGGCCCGGGGGGGTACAGCTGCCTCTGCTTCCCGGGGTACCGCTGGCACCCCCAGCGCCGCTACTGCACCGGTACGGGGGGCACGGCGGGCTGGGGGGGCTCACACATGCAGTGACACGCTCTGACACATTGTGGGGACATGGGGGGGTCACACGTGTGGTGACACGCTCTGACACGTGTGGTGACGTGCTCTGACACACGTGGCGACACAGTCTGACACACATGGTGACGTGCTCTGACATGCTCTGCCACACGCAGTGACACACACAGTGGCACACGCTGACACGCTCTGCCACAATTGGTACCACACATGCTGACACGCTCTGCCATGCGTGCACAGATGTGAACGAGTGTGAGGCTGAGCCATGCGGCGCCGGGCGCGGTGTCTGCATGAACACGGGTGGCTCCTACACGTGTCACTGTCACCGGGGGTTCCAGCTGCGCCTGCACAAGGGGCTGCGCACCTGCGCAGGTACGGGGGGCACGAGGGGGGGCACAGCGGGGGAAGGGGTGGCTGGGGTCACAAGGCTCACATGGGGTACGGGGAGGGGGCACAGGAACTGGGAGGGTCCCAAGGGTTATGGGGTCACAGGGGACAGAAGGCCCTGGGGACGTGAGGGGTATGGGGGGGGCATGGGGTCACAGGGAACATGGGGACACGGGGACACAGAGCCTGGGGAAAGGGTGGGGGACGCGGTCTGCGATTGGGGACGCTGTCCAGGGTTAGAGACACAGGACAGCGTTGGAGACACTGGCCTGGGTTAGGGACATGGGACAGGGTTCAGGACATGGGACAGGGTTGGGGATGCTGGCCAGAGTTGGGAACAGGGCCCGTGACCCCGCGTGTCCCCACAGACATCGATGAATGCGCCAAGGGTGACGTGTGCGGGGACGGCGGCACCTGCACCAATGTCCCCGGGCACTACAAGTGCGAGTGTCATCCGGGGTACCGGCGAAAGGGCTCCCGGCCCCCCCTCTGCGAAGGTGACACTGGGGGGTGACAGGCATGGGGTGTTGGGGGGGGACACTGGGTGGGGACACAGGGACACCAAGGACAGGGTCAGGGGACCCTACGGGCTCCCAGTACGGGATGCTGTGGGGTCCCCCCATCCCCTGATGCCCCCCATGTCTCCTCCCAGATATCAACGAGTGCCTGGATGTGGGGACATGCCCCGAGGCCAAGTGTGAGAACCAGCCTGGGGGGTTCGTGTGCACCCCCTGCCCCCCTGGTTTCCGTGGCCTCAATGGCGCCTGCCTCGGTCAGCACCCCCTGGGGACCCCCCCGGCACTCTCCCAAACCCCCCAAGACCCCGCCCTGGGACCCCCCAGGAACCCTGTGCACCCTCCCGGCTTCCACAGCCCCAACAGTGTCTGCCTCAGTCACCATCCCTGGGACGCCCCAACTTCCCCAGGAAGCCTGGGATCCCTTAGGACCCCTTTTCCTGGAGACCTCTTTATCCTGGGGACTCCCTCCCCCAGAACCCCACCATAAAGACCCCAATATCCACATCTCCCCCACCCTGGGCCCCCCATCAAGTCCTTCCCGGGGACCCCATCCCTGACCTCTCCCCTGACCCAGAGCACCCCAGAACCCCCACCCAGGGCCCCCATCCCTGCTTCTCCCCAGAACCCTCTTTGCCCCTCAAAGGACCCCCCTGGCCCCCAAAGCCCCCCACAGGGCAGGGGCTGACGGGGGTCGTGCAGATGTGAACGAGTGCGAGGCAGGAGGGCTCTGCCCCGGGGGTGGCTGTGTCAACACCCCCGGCTCCTACAAGTGCCAGTGCCCCCCTGGGCTGCAGCCGGCGCGGGACCCCCCCCGCTGCCAAGGTACCCCCACATCCGGGGGTGCTGGGTGTGCACCCGGTCGGGGACCCTCTCCTGCTGCCAAGGGACGCTCAAATCTGGGGTGGCTGAGTGGGGTCGGTGGGGAGCATATGTGGAGTTTGGGGGTGGGACTTTGTTCTGGGGGGGTGCCTGTGTGCATGTGCATGGGCGTGTCTGGGGTGTCTGCGAGGTGTCCGGGTGGGGGGTTGTATAGGGTGGGGGGATCCTTCCTGCACACGGGGGTCCTGTTTCTTCCCCCACCAGACATCGATGAGTGTGAGTTCGCAGCCGCGTGTGTGGGCGGTGACTGCGTGAACACGGTGGGGTCTTACCGGTGCCTGTGCCCCCCTGGGTACACGCTACTGCACGGCCGCCGCTGCCAGGGTGAGTGTGGAGACCCCTGAGACCCCCCAGAATAGCCCCCACAAAACAGTTTCCTCCCAACACAGCCCCTGATACCCCCCCTCCCACACACCCCCATTCTCTCTGGATGCTCGGCCCATGTGTGTGTGTGTGAAGACCCCCATCGTGCAAGGGAGGGCTGGGGGAATTCCTGGGGGAATCTCTGGGGGTCCCTAGGAGTGTCTGAGGAGGACCCTTGGGGTGCTCCCGCTTTGTCGCACAAGCCCTGTGCGAGGTGGGGGGGCCATGGGGGTTCCCTGGGGGTCTCCCTGAGCAATGCATGAGCCCCGTGCCCCCCCTTTCTCCCCAGACATTGACGAGTGTGCGCTGGACCCCGGGCTGTGCCCCCACCCCGGCACCTGCACCAACCTCGAGGGGTCGTTCAGCTGCCGCTGCCCCCCCGGCTACACCCCCGGCCCTGATGGGCGCCGCTGCCTCCGTGAGAGGGGGGCATGGGAGTCTGGGGGTGCCTCCTGGGGGTCTGGAGGGTCTCTGGGAGGTCATGGGGGTCACGGAGGGTCTGAGGGCATTTCTGAGGGGTCCCTGGGGTTTTGTGGGGCTCCCTGGGTGTCTGGGGAGTCCCAGGGAGGTCAAATGGGGTCGTTGGGGGGCTCCTGGGCTGCACAAGAGCTTTTACGGGTCTGAGGTGTCCCTGGGGGGCTGGGGGGGCTGTTCCTGGAGGTCTCAGGGATCCCTAGGAAGTCTCTGGGCATCCCTGGGGCTCGGGAGAGGGGGTCTTTGGGTGGGATCCTTGGGAGGTCTCTGGGGAGTCCCTGAGGTGTGTGTGGGGAGGTGTCGCCGGGAGGTCCCTGGGACTCTGAGGAGTCTCTGGGATCCCCATTGACGCTCCTTGCCTCCCCCGCCACAGCTCGGGAGCCCCCCGCCCCACGCAAGGAGTGTTACCTGAGCCTGGAGCTCCCCGTGTTCTGTGACGCCGTTTTGGGGACCAACGTCACACGGGGGGAGTGTTGCTGCTCCGTAGGGGCGGGGTGGGGGGACCTGTGCGAGGTGTACCCCTGCCCCCTGCCCTCCTCAGGTACAGGGGGAGCCTGGGGAGTGTCCTGGGGGGGCCTGGCGGAGGGACTGGGAGGTCCTGTGCAGGGTCCTCTGATGGGAGGGGCCTCTGAGGGTCCTGGGAGACAGTTTAGGGTCTCCAGGGGCAGTCTGGGATCACCAGGGGCAGTTTGGGGGTTCCAGGAGAGGTCTGGACATTCAGGACCCCCCTCTGGTTCCCCCAGCCGAGTTTGTGGAGCTTTGTCCTGATGGAAGAGGCTTCATCCAGGATGACAATGGCCTTGACTACGGAGTCCCAGCACACCGGGGTGAGACACTCCCCAGGACCACCCCTGTGTGCTCCTGTCCCCTGGGGGCATCTCTGTGCCCTGGGGTCCCCCCTGTCCCGAGGGTCCCTGTGTCTCCAGGGTGGTCCCTGTCCCCCTGGGGGTACCCTGGGGGGAGTCCCTGACTTGAGACCCCCGGGGGTCCCCCCCCAGACATCGATGAGTGCGGACTGTTCGGGGCCGAGATCTGCAAGGGGGGGAAGTGCGTGAACACCCAGCCAGGCTACGAGTGTTACTGCAAGGCTGGGTTTGACTACGACAGCGCCCTGCGGCAGTGCCTGGGTAAGGGGGGCCGGGGGCCATGGGGGGTCTGAGGGGCAAGCAGGGGGTCCCAGAAGGTCCCTGGGGTGTTGGGGGGGTGTGGGGTGTTTGGAGGTCCCTGGGTCTTCTGGGGGTCCCTGCAGTGCCAAGGGTATCCCTGGGAGTCCCTGCAGGTCCCCGGGGTGTTGGGGGATCCCTAGGGGTCCCTGGGGGTCCCTGTGCTGCTGAGGGGTCCCCACGAGCCCCCGCCCACCCCCCAGACGTGGACGAGTGCCTGGACGAGTCGAACTGCGTGGACGGGGCGTGTGAGAACACGCGCGGCTCCTTCCGCTGCACCTGCGGGCCGGGAGCGCGGTACCACCCGGGGCTGCGGCGCTGCCTCCCCACCCCTGAGCCCGGTGAGACCCTCCCCGAGCGCGGTGAGACCCCCGGGGGGCCTGGGGTTGGTGGGTGTGCAAGAGGCACATCCGTGTGATCCCCGTGCGCCCCCCCGTGCGACCCCCAGACACCAATGAGTGCTGGGACCCCGGGTGGGTGTTGGAGGCCCTATGGGGAGGTGTTTGGGGGTCCCTGACCTGTGTCCCTCTCCCTGTGCCCGCAGAGCGCCCCCCTGGCCCAGAGCGGCCCCCCCCGGAGCGGCGGGATGTGTGCTGGCAGCGGCGGGGGGATGAGGGGGTCTGTGGGGCGCCCTTTGCGGGGGGGGCCCTCACACTGGACGAGTGCTGCTGCCGGGGGGGGGCCGGCTGGGGCCCCCACTGCCGGCCCTGCCCCCCCCGACCCCCAGGTGACAGGGGGAGACCTGGGGGAGGGTTGGAGGGGCATGGGTGGTGTGGGGCGGGCTGTGGGGGGTCTTGGGAGGGGATTTGGGGGGCTACAGGAGGGCTCTGTGGTCCCTAGGGGGAATGTGAGGCCTCTGGGGGAGTCCTGGGGGTGACAGGGAGGGGGTCTCTGAGGATTGCCCTTGGGATTTTGGGGGGCTCTCTGGGGGGCTGGATGGGATGGAGAGGCCTCTGGGGGTGTCTGGGGGATATTTGGGGGAATATGGGGCCTCTAGGGTCCTCTAGGGTGTCCCTATGGGATCTGGAGGTCTCTATGGGATCTGGGTGGTCTGGGGGGTCCCCATGGGCTGTGGAGGGGTCCCTATGGGATCTGGGGGTCTTTATGGGATCTGGGAGAGCTGCTGAAGGTCCTGGGGGCAGGAGGTGCTGGGCGGGGGGGACACAGGGGGTGACATGGGGGTGGGGGTTGCCTGGGGGGCAGGGGATGATGTGGGGTCCCCCCCAGGCCTGCCCTGCCCCCCCTCGCAGAGTGAGAGCAATTCCTTCTGGGACGTGAGCCCCCTCGGCCTGGAGGGGGCCCGCAGAGGTGGGACCCCAAAACCTTCTCTCTCAAACCCTCTGGGACCCCTGACAATCCTGGGACCCCAAAACCCAGACCCCCAAAACCCACCTCCCCTGGAGTCCCCAAGCCCCCGGGGAACTGTAAAGCCCTTGGGATCCCACCTTGGGGCCCCAAAGCTCAGCCCTGAGCCCCCCAGGGACCCCTCAGCCCTGGGATTCCCATCCTGGGCACCCCAAACCTTGGCCCTGTGCCCCACAGCTGAAGGTCCTCCACCCCATGGGACCCCAAAACTTGGCTCTAGGCACCCCGTAACCAGATCCCCCCATCCTGGGCACCCCAGCCCCTGCCATGTCCCCTAAAGCTGGGGTCCTCCTACCCTGGGACCCCCAGCTCCCTCCCTGCCCCCACCCCAGGTCCCCAGCCCCCTGTGCTCCCCTAGGTGACGACAGCTCCGAGGAAGACTCTGCTGAGTGTCCCTGTCCCGGGGGGGTCCCTGGTCGCTGCCTCCGGTCCCCCCGGGGACTCTGTGAGTGCCCCCCCGGCTTCCAGCCAGACCCCACCCGCACCCGCTGCCTCGGTGAGACCTCGATCCTCCCAAAATGGGGACCCCCAACCCCCCTTTAACACCCTGAATGCCTGGCGACACCCAAAGCCTGGGGTCCCAGGGTTGGGAGGGGTGGAGGGGGTCAGGACCCCCCTACTCCTGGGTCCCCACATATTGGGATCCCTGGGCAGAATCTGGGGGTCCCCGATGCCACAGACATGGGCGGGTGCTGGAGCTCTGGGGGGAGGCTGGGGATGCCATGGGGGTGTTTTGGACGTCCTTGAAGCCCATGTTCACCCACAGACATAAATGAGTGCTGGGACCCCCAGGGGGGTATTTGGGGGTTCTATGGCAGGGAAAGTGTTGAGGGTCCTGGGACGGTATTTTGGGATCCTGACCTGTGTCTCCCACCGCCCAGACATCGACGAGTGCCGGGACGCCCGGGGGGCCCCCCGCTGCCCCCGCGAGCGCTGCATCAACACGAGCGGCTCCTTCCGCTGTGCCTGCAAAGCCGGGACTGCCCGGGCCCGGCCGGGGGGTCTCTGCCTCCCCCAGCGCCGCTGACCCCCCCCCCGAACTCCCTAGGACCACTCGGGGGGGCTCTGACTGCCCCAGCGCCGCTGACCCGCCCGGGGCCCCCCGGGATCCCCTCGGCCCCCAATAAAGGACGTGGCGGAACGGCCCCGGCGCCGCTGCCTGGATGGGGCGGGGTGGGGCTGCCGGAGGGAATACGGTGGAATTGCGGGGATTTGGGAGGGCACTGCGGGGAGATTTGGTTGGGCCCTTGGGAGGATTTGGGGGATGCGGAGGGGGTTTGGGGGGAACTGGTGGGAGACTGAGGCACTGGCGGGAGCAGAGAGGGGATTTGGGGAAGAATTGAGGCGATTTGGGGCACTTTGGGAACTGGTTAGGGGGAGATGGGGGCGCTTGGGGCGGGATTTGGTGAGGCCTGAGGGGGAGTTGGGGGCGATTCAGGTCCGTTTGGGATGAAATCGGGGGGATTTGGGGGTGAAATCGGGACGTTTGGGGCTATTCGGGGAAATCGGGGGCGGGGGCGGCGGGACCCTCCCACAGGCCGCGCCCACCCGGCAGCCCCCGCCCCCCGCACGGACCGCCCCCAAAGCCGAGTCCCGCCCACTGCGCCCACGCCCCCTTTGCAGCCCCGCCCACTTTACCAACCTCGCCCCGCCCATTCTGGCCTCTTCCGCCCTCAGCTCCCGTCCAATTCCGGCCCCCGCCGCCGCAGGCCCCGCCCCCTCCCGTCGTACCCCGCGCCGCCCGCGCCGGCGGCGGTCTCGGTGAGGGGCGGGGATGGCTCGTCGGGGTTCGGGGGGGTTTCAGGGTGGGGGTCGGGGCGTCACGGGGCCGTGGGGTCGGCGGGACGGGTGGTTCCGGGACGGCGGCGGGGTCCGGGAGGTCTCTGAGGGTTCCCGCCGCTTTGGGGGTTCCCCGGGGGGGGGGCAGGTCCCGGTGCTCGCAGCCTCGGGGTCTCCCCCACACGCCCGCCCAGCCCTCGACCCCCTCCCTACCCCTGTAACCCTCTCCGAGTCACACTCGTCCCCCAGCCCTGCGCCCATAACGCCCCCATTCCCTCCTCAGTCCCCTCCGTGGGCTCGGGCTCGGCCAGAAGCTGCTCTTCCCCCTGACCCCACAGCCCCCTTTGTGACTCCTCCTTTGCCCACCCCCCACCGTAGCCGCTCTGGGCCTCAAGCTCTGGAGGAGGTGCTGTGACCCCTCGAACCCCCTGGAATCCCCTCTGATCCCCACATTCCTCCCCACGGTGCTGAAGCTGTGGCAGAAGGTTCTGTCCCTGCTCCGTGCCCACCGTGGTGTGGTTGAGCCCTTGAACCCTGTGGCACCCCAAACTGCCCTGTAACACCCCATAAACCCCCATTCCCCCTCCAGGTCCCAGGATGGGGCTGAAGCCGTGGCAGAAGGCGCTGTTCCCACTCCGCTCCGTGTCCGCTGTGGTCCGGCTGTTCGAGGCTGAACTGCACCAGCCTGAGCCCGACCTGGTGCTGCTGTCGCTGGTCCTGGGCTTCGTTGAGCACTTCCTGGCCGTGAACCGCGTCCTACCCACCAATGTCCCTGGGGTCACCTTCGAGTCCCGCCCAGGGCCGGACCCCCAGACCCGCCTGTACTTCCCGGTGGCCGAGCTGTCCATCGTGGCTGCGCTCTACGCCCGGTTCACAGCCCAGATCCGGGGGGCCGTGGACCTGTCCCTGTACCCCCGTCCTGATGGCTGCTCCTCCCGGGAGCTTGTGCGCAAGGTGTCCGATGTCATCTGGAACAGCCTCAGCCGCTCCTACTTCAAGGACAGGGCCCACATCCAGTCCCTCTTCAGCTTCATCACTGGTATGGGGGGCTTTGGGGGTGCTAGAGGGTCACACAGGGTCCTGGGTTGATACCTGGAACAACCTCAGCTGCTCCTTCTGCAAGGACCCCACACACATCCAGTCCCTCTTCAGATTCATCACCGGTGAGGGGAGCTGGGGGATCCCTGAGCCTCCCTGTGCCCCCTCCAGGGATGAAGCTGGGCAGCTCCTCGGGCCATGACTGGGGCCTTCCAGGTGCTGAGGGGCTCTCTGCGGGTGTCCCAGCCCCCCTGAGCCCCTGTGTCCCCCCAGGAACGAAGCTGGACAGCTCAGGGGTGGCCTTTGCCGTGGTTGGGGCCTGCCAGGTGCTGGGGCTGCCAGACGTGCACCTGGCACTGAGCGAGGACCACGCCTGGGTGGCCTTCGGGGCCGGAGGGGCCCAGACCGCCGAGGTCACCTGGCACGGGAAGGGCAACGAGGACAGGAGGGGACAGCCGGTGCAAGCTGGGGTGGCAGAGAGGGTATGGGGGGGCACGGAGAGGGAGGGGACACATGGGGGGGTCCTGGGGAGGGAGGGGACACATGGGGGGCTGAGAGGGTACAGGGGGCCATAGGGAGGGAAGGGACACATCAGGAGGGCTGAGAGGGTATGGGGCACAGGAAGGGAGGAATGAGGAACAGGGGTATAAAGACAGGAACTGGGGGGATCCACGGGGACAGAGGAGACCCAGGGAGTGGACAGGGGAGTCCCCAGGGCAGGTGGGGATGCTGAGGAGCTCTGGGGACAGATGGTGCCCCCACCACAGGGGTGGGGGAGGATGGGGAGGCACAGGTGGATATGTCCTTGTGTCCCTCATGTCACCTGAGTCGCTGTGCCCTCCCATCTCCCCCAGAGCTGGCTGTACCTGAAGGGTTCATACCTGCGCTGCACAAGACACATGGAGGTGGCGTTTATGGTCTGTGCCATCAACCCGTCCATTGATGGCCACACCGACAGCCTGGAGCTGCTGCAGCTGCAGCAGGTGGGGACATGGGGACAGCCTGGAGCTGCTGCAGCGGGTGTGGGGCAGGCGTGAGATATCCCTGGGGCAGGTGTCCCACCTCACATCTCCCTTTCCTCTGCAGCGCCTGCTCTGGCTGCTTTATGACATGGGACACCTGGACAGGTGAGAGGGACCCCCGACCCGCCTTGGGGCTGCCCCCCAACCTGCCATGGGGCCACCCCAACCTGCTGTGGGGCTGCCCCCCACCCTCCCTACAGGTACCCCATGGCCCTGGGGAACCTGGCGGACCTGGAGGAGCTGGAGCCGACTCCGGGCAGACCTGACCCTCTCACTTTGTACCACCAGGTGAGCCAGGGTGGGGGGTTCTGTGGAGCCCAGGAGTGAGCCCAGGTGGACACTGACCTCCCCCCCATCACCCTCAGGGCATCCAGTCTGCCCGCACCCACTACAACAACGAGCACATCTACCCCTACCTGTATCTGGCTGGGTTCCACTGCCGCAACAAGAACGTCAAGGAGGCCCTGCAGGCCTGGGCTGACACGGCCACCGTCATCCAGGAGTGAGCAAGGGGCTGGGGGGTCCTTGGGGAGACCCCTGAGGGTCCAACTCTCACCATGGGCTGGGCCGGGGGCCCTCCCTCCTCCTGTGAGGCTTGGGGGGTTGGGGTCAGGGCAGGGGGCTCTTGGGGGTCCATATCCCCCTATGGCTGTGGGTGTCCTGGGCCCCCCACAGGCACCTCCAGGGGCAAAGGCAGGGAAGGTGGGGGTCCCTGCCCAGGGCCTGGCTCTCTGGGATCCCCCCCCGCCTCTGCAGGTTCTGTGACACTTTTAGGGGTCCCCAGCCCTGCCCATGGCTGTGGGGCAGCCCCCCAAATCCTGTGTGCCCCCTACCACCATGAGGCAGTCCCCCAAGCCCCCCTGCGCCCCCCCCCCAGCTACAACTACTGCCGGGAAGACGAGGAGATCTACAAGGAATTCTTCGACGTGGCCAATGACGTCATCCCCAACCTGCTCAAGGAGGCGGCGGCCGAGCCCCCCCCGGGGGCTGAGGTGGGTTAGTGGGGACTGTGTGTAAGGCAGGGGGAGCCCTGCCCAGGGTGGGTGTCCCTGCTTTGTCTGGGGGGTGGGAGTACATGGGGTACATGGACTTGGGGGCCCAGACGTTACCGCACATCTGGGGGAGCTGAATTTGTGGGTCCCCGTGGGGGTGTCCCTGATGTGCCACGCTTTGTGGTGCCAAGGCGGGGGTACCCCTGTCCCTGTTTGTGGGGTCCTCCCTCCTCGGGGGTCCCCTCTGACTCTGGGCTCTGCAGGGGACCCCCGGGGGCCTCCCGGCACTGCAGGACCCCGAGTGCTTCGCTCACCTGCTGCGGTTCTACGACGGGATCTGCCGGTGGGAGGAGGGGAGCCCCACCCCGGTGCTGCACGTGGGCTGGGCCACCTTCCTTGTCCAATCCCTCGGCCGCTTTGATGGCCAGGTAAGGGCTTTGGGGGTCCCAGGGGGCTTGGGGGGTCCCAGACGGGTTTGGGCAGTCCGGGGGACACTGGGAGGTCTGAGGGGCAGGAGAGCACCACCCATTGGGTTGGGCCACCTTCCTCGTTCAGTCCCTCAGCCGCTTCAATGGCCAGGTGAGGGCTTTGGGGGAGTCCTAAGGGTGTCTGGGGGTCTGGGCTTCCCCATGTCTTCCTTGGGGTCTCCAGTTACCGCTGGGGGGTCTCCAGGGTCCTTCAGGGCCCCCTGAGCCCCAGTCTGTCCCCCCTGTGTGTGTCCCCCAATGACCCCCTCTGCCCCCTGCGCCGTCTCAGGTGCGGCAGCAGGTGACGCTGCTGTCGGAGGACCCGGCCCCCCCCGAGGCGGAGTTGGGGGGCCCCGAGGACCCCCGGGACTGCCGGCGCCGCGGCCCCCGCCGCGAGTCCAAGCCCGAGGAGCCGCCGACCCCCAAGAAAGGCGGGGAGCGCCGGCCGCCCCCCCGTGCCCCCCGGCCCGAGGAGACGCCAGCTGCCCCCCCTGCGGCCCCGCTGGCCCCCGCGCCCCCTGGGCCGCCCCCTGCACCCCCCCCGGGGCCGGTGCTGCGCTTCCGCTCGCAGAAGATGCGCGGGATGAAGGAGCTGCTGCGTGCGGCCAAAGTGAACTCAAGCGCCATCAAACTGCAGCTCACGGCGCAGTCCCAGGTGCAGCCACGCCGCCCCCGTGCCCCTCCCGGCGCCTACCCCCTGCCCTTCCTCAAGAGACCCCGCAAGGGCTCCTAGGGGACCCCAAAATCCCAGCGGGGGAACCTAAACACCTGCCCCCGACACACATCCCCTGCCCTTCCTCAGGAGACCCTGCCAAGGATTGTAGGGGGCCCCAAAGTCCTGGAGGGGGACCCAAAAACCCAGTCCCAAATCACCCCACTGTGCCCACCCCTGAGAACCCACGTTCTGTCCATTCCCCCCTTCCCTTCCTCAGGACACCACAAAAGGGCTTGTAGGGGACCCCCAAATCCCAAAAAACGCAGCCCCAAACTCAGGGGGAACCCTCAAAACCTGCCCCTGGCACCCCCCTGTCCTTCCTCAAGACACCCCAAAAAAGGGCTGAGAATCCCCCGAAATGCTGGGGGGGCAACCCCAAACTTATCCCCTGTCCCTCCTCGAGCTCCTAAAAGGGCCATGGTCCCCGCCAAGACCCCAAAGGGAGCAGGGACTCTGTGCCTTCTCTTCTGAGCTTCCCCAAAAACAAAGCCGGGGACTTTGGGGTTGGGATGGGCTGGAGGTGGAAGGGGGAGCAGGGGGGTACTGGTGGGAGGTTGGGGTCAGTGAGAACTCCCCGGCTGGGCCAGGGTGAAGGATTTGGGGTCTGGGGGGGGTCAAAGGTCTTACCCCTCCTGAGGAGCCCTCTAGGGGTCTGAGCCCCCTGAAATGGGAACAGGGGAGTTTGGGATGCATTGAGAACAAAAGGGCGGTTGTGGGGGGTTGTGAGCCCCCCTCGGATGGACTGGGGGTGGAGGCGTTTGGGGTGTGGGGGGGCTCGGGGGGCTTTGGGGAGCTTTGGGTGTGAGCGGGGGGAATCGGGCAGAGCATTTGGGGAGTCAGAGCTCAACGTGAAGCATTTGGGACCCCCTGCAGCCTTTGAGGTGTCCCGGATTTCCGGGGGCGGAGGGAAGAACCCGGGGGGGTCTGAGACTTCTGATGGGGGGGGCGTGTCCCCTCCCAAACAATAAACTGTGTCTGTTTGTACCGAGCGCCTCGTTCTTTGGGGGGCAGAGCCCCCGCTCGGGACCGGCGCGGTTCGGGGGCGACCGCCACGACCCCCCCGCGGGCAGAGCGAGTTCTCGGCTGAACTCCCGCGATGCTTCGTGCGAGGTCTTGGCGGGACGAGCGACCGCCCGCCCCCCACCGCTGCCTCCGCCAATCATCATGCGCCTTTCCTGAGCGACAGGGGGAGCAGCCAATCAGATGTGCCCAGGCTATCGCCCAATGAGGGCGCAGGCAGGTCTGCACGTCACAACTGCCCGGCACGGGGTCTCCTACACCCACACCCGGGGGCGCGGGGCGGAGCTGCGCGGAGCCAATGGCGACGGAGTTTTTGAGCTTGGCCCTGCCCTCCGCCGCGCTGCCCAATCGGCGCTCGCCCCGCGCCCTCCCCATCCCTCGCTCTCCCTTTGAGTGACGTCCCCGTTGGCCAGTCCCCGCCACCGCCGCTCGAGAGCCGGTCCCCGCCCTTTCTCCCTCCTGCCAGCCAATCCTCGCGCGGGCCGCGCTGACGGACAGCGCCATTGTCCAACCGCCGCGCGCGCGGCCCTTGAGCGACGCGCAGCTCGTCCAATCAGCGTGGCGCGTGTGGCGCGGCGGCGTGGAAGGTTCGCGAAGGCCGCGCGGGGGCCGCTCTATGGCGACCGGGGCGAGCGCGGCCCAGCCCGGCCCAGCTCCCGGCCCCACCGCGCCTCGCGCCTCCATGGCCGCCGCCGCCTTCCCCTTCGCGGCGCTGCCGCCGCCGCCACCGCCTCCCCCACCGCCGCCGCCGCCCCCGCAGCCGCAGCCGCCGGCGCAGCCGCCGCCGCCGCCGCCGCCGCCTGCCCAGGCCCCTGGCGGCCCTGCGGCCCGCAGCCTGCGGGCGGCCCCGCGGCCCCGCAGCCGCCGCCCGCCGCCGCCTACGGCCAGTTTCGCTTCCCGTCGCCGCCGCCGGGCCACGACCCGCCCGCGGCCCCGCGGGGCCCCGCCGGCCGCCCCCGCCGCCCCCAGCCCGCAGGAGCCCGCAGCCGCCGCGGCCCGAGGAGGGTGCGGGGGGCGCGGGGGCCGGGCCGGGAGATGCGGGAGGGCGAGCGGGAGCCGCACACAAGCCCCGGAGGGCAGGTACGGCCCAGGAGGGGGGGGCGGGTGTGGGTGAGGATCGGGGGGGCGTGCGACCCCCGGGGAGAAGCGCATTCGGGGATAGGCGTCGGGGTCGTTCTCGGACTGTAATCACCCTGCTCTGGGGATTCCCGGTCTTTACTCCGTCTCTGAGTGGGTCCCCGGCTTGTAACGCCCCTGGTTTGGGGGTCCCCGGGCTTTAACTCCCCTCATTCTGGGGGTCCCCAGTCTGTAAACTCTCCCGGTTTCAGGGTCCCCGGGCTTTGATCTTTCCCTTTTGGGGGGGATCTCCGCTGTAACGCCCCCCGTTCGGGGGAGTCCCGTTGCTTCCGCCCCCTATCGCTCCCCCCGCCGGCCGCGACACGTGTCGTGACACGCGCGGCTAAGATGGAGCCCAGAGGGGGCAGGAGGGAGAGGGGGGAACCTTTGGAACGGGACGCCCAAACACACCGCGAGGGTGCAGCGACCCGTGCAAAACATCACACGGGGACAGAACGACCCCCATAAAACTCAGCCGGGGGCGGAGATTCCTCTTGGGACCCTCCAGAACGCCCCCTGTGTCCCGCAGATCTCCTCTCAGGGACAGGGGGACCACTGCGATTTCTCCGTTGTGGTGACGGGGCTACGCCTGGGACCCCCCAAAACACCCCTTGGGTCCCGCAGATCGCCTGCAGGGATAGAGCAGCCCTCCAACACCCCTCCCTCCAGGGACAGAGAGACCCTCCCAGCCCTCCCGTTGTCCTCCTCTTGTTCTCGTGGCCGCCCGCGCCCCCGGTGCCGGATTTGTCCCCATCCCTTGGTTTCCCCCCAGATTTCCCGCGGAAGCGGAAGCGTAGCCGCTGGAACCAGGACTCGCTGGAGCAGAAGACAGTGATCCCGGGCATGCCCACGGTGATCCCGCCCGGGCTGACGCGGGAGCAGGAACGCGCCTACATCGGTAACGGTTTGGGGGGAAAACAGGGGCTTTTGGGGGCACAATCCCTGGACTTGGGGGTTAAAACCCCTCCGGGATTGGGGGTCAGGACACACCCGGGATTTGGGGTCAGAATCCCCCCAGGATTTAAGTCAAAACACGAGGCTTGGGATCACACCCCTCTACCTAGGCTGCACCCCCATCTCGGTAATGGTTTGGGGGCAGGAACCTGCCGGGGTTTGGGGGCAACCCCCTTCCTCGGGATTTGGGGTTAGAATTCCAGGATTTGGGATTAGAACTCCTATGCCTACATTGCTAACACACTCAAATTTGGGGTTAAAACACGTGGAGTTGAGGTCAGAACCCTGAGGATTTGGGGTCAGAATCCCCGAGGGTTTGGGGTCAGAACCCCCTGATTGGGGTTGGGGGCAATGGGAGGGCACAACCCCCACTGTCCCCTACAAGTCACTTTTATGTCTCTCAAAGAGCCACCAGCCTTGGTGAAAATTCAGGAGTTTGAGCCCAAATTGGGCCTTGGGCAACAGTGACCACCGTGTGACCCACTGGGCCCCCCCCTCAGATTCCTCCCCAGTTACCAACAGAAGTGACCTCTGGGGGGTGGAGACTGAAACCTGCAGTTTTAGATAGCAACGTGGAGTTTTAGGCAATGTGTCATTTTAACGCAATAATATCTTTATTTTGGTTAACAATGTTCAGTTTTTGATAGTAATGTGCTGTTCAGGTGTCATGTCTGTTTTAAGGTGACTGTTCTTTTTGTAACATGTACTTCTCATACAATGAGGTGTTTTAGATAACGTCTGTGTTTAATGTAATTTCCTGTTCTAGGTAACAACAGTTGCTTTTTTTAGTAGTTTTGTCTTTTGGGTAATGTGATTCTTTTAGGTAATAATGTCTGATTTTTTAGTGATTTCCTGTTTTAGGTAAAATTGTGATTCATTTAGGTAAAACTGTGGTTTTAGGTAATAACGTTTACCTTTTTTAGTAATAATCTCACTTTTTAGGTAACAGTATGGTATTTTAGGAAATAATGTCTTTTTTTGACTGATAATCTTCTGTTTTAGGTAACAATGTCTGGTTTTTTGATAACAATTTCTAATTTTCCATAATAATGTTAGGAGGCTTGGTAATAATGTGCTTTTTTGGGGTGACAATGTGAATTTTTTGGTAATATGATTTTTCTTGGTAATAACCTGCTTTTTTTTGGTAATGATGTGCTTTTTTGGGGGAATAATGTGCTTTTTGGGTAATAACCTGCTGTTATTCATAAGAAGGCCTATTTTTCTGTTCATAATGTCAATTTTAGGTGATAACCCCTGGTTTTTTCTCACCATAACATTTGGTTTTAGGGCAGTAATGCCTGTTTTTGGTGCCACGGAGCCGGTGTAGGTAGAAAGTGGAGTTTTAGCCCGGCCGAGCTGGGCTGGGGCAGGATGTGGGGGAGGAATGTTGTTTTGGGGAGAAATGTGGGTGTTTTGTAACTGTGTCTCTCTCACCTCTCCGGGACCGGGTTCCTTCCAGTGCAACTGCAGATCGAAGACCTGACCCGCAAACTGCGCACGGGAGACCTGGGCATCCCCCCTAACCCCGAGGACAGGTCGGGACCTCCCCCTGCCCCCGGGCACCCCTGGGACACCTGAGACCCCCCCCGGGCTCCCCCCCCGAGACCTGGGCACCTCCCCAGTGACCCCCTGGGCCCCCCGTGAGCTGCAAACTGTGCACGGGAGACCTGGGCACCCCAAACCCCGAGGGCACGTTGGGACCTCCCCCCGCTGCCCCACCCTGTTTTGGGGCCCTTCCCCCAGATTTGGGGTGCTGCTCTCTACGCCACACTGATCCGGGGATCCCCCCACTTTGGGGCCCTTCCCCCGGCTTTGGGGTGTTCTCTGTGCCCCACTGACCCCAGTCTGGCCCTTGTTAGCAGTGGATTAACAACCCACGGTGGCGGATTAATGAGCTCTGGTGGCCGAACAAGGCCCCAGCTCCTCTGCCCCCACCCCGGCCCCACTGCACCCCTTTTTCCCCTCCCTTTCCCCTCTTTTTCTCCAATTGGGCTTTGGTGGGGGCAGAGCTGCCATCATCCCCCCAAATGGGCCAAATTCCAGCCCCCCCACCCTCCTTCACCTTTTCCACCTATTTTGGCCCCATTTTTCTGTGGAAGGCCAGGGTGGAGGGCCCTCCAACACACAGGGTTCCCTCAACCCTAAGGGGATCCCTAGTCTGAGGGGGTCCCCATCTCTGGGGGGGTCTCTGTGTCCTCAGGGATCCCTCACCTTATGGGGGTCCCTCCACCCCATGGGGTCTCCAGCTCTTTGGGGGTCCCTTGCCCTGCCAGGGTCCCCAATCCTGGGGGGGTCCCTGTGTCCTCAGGGATCCCTCACCTCATGGGGGTCCCTCACCCTCTGGGGGTCCCTCGCCCCGTGGTGGCCGGGGGGGGCCCTCCTGGGTCTCGGCAGGGCGGGGACACCCTCCGGCCCCCCAGGTTTTGGAGGTCACCCCGCACCCCCAGGTTTTGGGGGTGTCCCAGGTTTGGGGGCGCAGGCCCCGCGCTAACCCAGCCTTGCTCCTGCAGCGCCCGGGCCGAGGCCGCTCCGCGCTGCGGCGTCATTAGCGCTGGTGGGGGGGAATTAATTAATGAATTAACGATTAATCACGAGCGGGGACAGTGACGTCGCAGTTCCACCGAGGACCCGGCTGCTGCCAACCCCGAAAAGTCGCTTTTTCCCCCAAAACGGGGGCAGGTTCGACTGTCGCCCGCGCCGGCTGTTTTTGGAGGATCCGCCTTAATCTCTTCCCTTCTTGCAGCCGCTGCCAAAATTCGCTATTTTGGGGGGAGGGGAGCCAAGGGCCGATTTAACCAAACCCGAGCGATTCTGACTCTTTTTTTTCCTTCCTCGCTGATAATTCTGATTTTTAATCATAATCTGATTTTCTCACCCTGACACGGCTCAGCTCAAGCGACCTTGACTCTTCCCTGCAGGGCTGCCAAAGCCGCGCGGCCCCCCCCGACAGGGACCTTTTCCTCCTTGAAACTGGGGAAATGGGCAAAGCTGGGGAGAAACGGGCAAAAATGGCAAAACCAGGGAGAAATGGACAACCAGGGGCAAAGGGGCCAAACCCCAACCAAGCGAGGCAAAATGGGCCCAAACGGGAGAGAAATGGGCAAAGAAGGGCAAGAGCAGCTGATTTTGGTGGGGGGGCTGTTCTGGCCTTTAGTGGGCACTTATTAATGCTCCCCTCCCCATTAAGCCCCTCCTGGGGGTGGGAGGGGGCAGCCCCCACCCCGGGTTGTGGCAGAGGGGGGCAGTGTGGGGGTTGTGGTGGTTTGGGGGGATCGGGGATACAGCCCCCTCACCCTGGAGGGGTGCTGGCCCTGGTGACACCCCTCGGCCCCGCAAGTCCCCCTCCCCAGGACCCATTGACAACAGGGAGGGCAGGGAAGGGCCCCCACACCTGGGGGCTGGGGAGGCTCTGGTGGGGATCTGTGGGCACAGCCCCCTCTGGGGGGGTGTTAGGGCACCCTGGTGACCCCCTCATCCCCCTGGGCAGGTCCCCCTCCCCGGAGCCCATCTACAACAGTGAGGGGAAGCGCCTGAACACACGCGAGTTCCGCACACGCAAGAAGCTGGAAGAGGAGCGGCACAACCTCATCACCGAGATGGTGGCCCTGAACCCTGATTTCAAGCCCCCGGCTGACTACAAGTGAGGGGGGGGAGCCCACCCCGATTTGGGGCTGATTCTGCATGGTTTGGGGCTCCCCTGAGAGGCTGACCCCCCCCCCGCCTTTTACCCCCCCAGGCCGCCGGCAACTCGGGTGAGCGACAAGGTGATGATCCCACAGGACGAGTACCCCGAGATCAACTTCGTGGGGCTCCTCATTGGGCCCAGGTGGGCACCCCAAAACTCGGGGGTGAGGCGGGCTGTGGGACTGGAGGGGAATCCCGTGGGCTTCACACCAGAAATTTGGGGAGCTCCTAATGACACTGGGGTGCTGCTGGGTTCTTATCTTGTCACCTGTGGGGTCCTCATGTGAGTGCCCCTGTGGGTTTCTGGGATGCCCCCCCCAATCCAGTAAGATGACCCCTTCCTCATCTGGGTCATGTTCCCTCTCAGTATCCCCCAAAATATTCAGGTGGGTGACCCCCTTCCCCTTCCTGGGTTGTGCCCTGCTCCTTAGTGTCTCCTAAATAACTTGTGGAATGCTTAATGATACCCTGTGTTATTAATGAGCTTGAGCTCCTAATGAGCCATGTGCTGCTGGATCCCCACCGTTGCCCGGTGGGGGTGCCCCAATGGGCCTGTGGGCTCCATCTCCCCCATTCTGGGATGCCCTGTTCCCAGGGGGAACACGCAGAAGACCATGGGAGTATGATGCCAAAGTCATGATCTGGGGCAGGGGCTGCAGCGTCCTGGTGTGGGTGGACCCATGGGATGTTTGCCTGAGTCCTCGTGTGACCCCCCCCCCATTCTGCGTGCCCGATTCCTAGGGGGAACACACTGAAGAACATTGAGAAGGAGTGCAATGCCAAGATCATGATCCGCGGCAAGGGCTCGGTGAAGGAAGGCAAGGTGGGCCGCAAGGATGGGCAGATGCTGCCAGGCGAGGATGAGCCATTGCACGCCCTGGTCACTGCCAACACCATGGAGAACGTCAAGAAGGCTGTGGAGCAGGTCCGTGGGTGTCCTAGGAGGGCTGGGGGGGGCCTTGGCAGTGCAGACCCCCCATGACACCCACTGTGCCCCCCAGATCCGGAACATCCTGAAGCAGGGCATCGAGACCCCCGAGGACCAGAATGATCTGCGCAAGATGCAGCTGCGGGAGCTGGCGCGGCTCAATGGGACCCTGCGGGAGGACGACAACAGGTCAGGGCGGTCCCAGACCCCCAGTTCACCCCAAATAACCCCCCAAGCCCCCAGATAACCCCCCTGTCCCCTGCAGGATTCTGCGGCCATGGCAGAGCACTGAGACCCGCAGCATCACCAACACCACCGTGTGCACCAAGTGTGGCGGCGCTGGACACATCGCCTCTGACTGCAAGTTTGCTAGGTGACTCCAAAATAAACCACCAGATCTTCCTAAGATCCCCCCAAACCCTGCTGAGACCCCAGAAAACCACCAACCCCCCCCTGAGATTGTCCTAAACCCCTTGATATCTTCTCTGGCTCACCTGAAATCCCCCCAGCTGCCTGAATTCTCTGCACGTGCTCCCTAAATCTCCTGAGACCCCCCCTAAACTCCCCCAAACACCAAGATTCTCCAAATATCTTGAGATCTCCTCAAACCCTCTGCAGAACCTGAGATCCACCCTCAAACCCTCTGGGATTCTGCCGACCCCTGAAACCCACCTGAGATACTCCTAACCTCCCCAAGATCCTCCTCAAAATCCTGTGGGATGCCCCTGAGATCTCCCCAAAGCCAGAGGTGTTAGGGGTGCAGCACCCCAGTCTCACTGTCCCCGTTGCAGGCCCGGGGACCCGCAGTCGGCGCAGGACAAGGCACGCATGGACAAGGAGTACCTGTCGCTCATGGCCGAGCTGGGCGAGGCCCCCGTGTCCGTCAGCTCCAACGCCGCTCACAACAACAGCCCCTTGTCCAGCAGCCACCGTGCCGCCAGCCAGGCTGGGGGGCAGCCCCCGCCAGTGAGTAACCCCCTTTAACTCCCAAACCTGCCCCTGAACCACCCCCAACAGCCCCTTGTCCAGCAGCCTCTGTGCCACCAGGCAGGATGGGGGGCAACGCCCCCTGGTGAGTGACCCCCTGATCCCCCGACCCCTTCTCCCCACAGAGCCACCCCCCGCAATGAGCTCTACCCCTTGGAGCCCCCTGACCCTTGTGAACCCCATTTCCTGCCCTCCCGAGCCAGCCTCCTGGATGAGCTCCATCACCTCAGAGCCCTCCAAAGTCCCTGAACTGTCAGACTGCCAGACTCCTGTGACCCCTCCAACCTCATGTGATCCCCCCTTTTCCCACAGAGCCGCCCCCCCTGGATGAGCTCAGCGCCCTCGGAGAACCGCCCCTACCATGGGCTGCACGGGGGGCCAGGGGGGCCAGGGGGCCCCCACAGCTTCCCCCACCCCATGGCCAGCATGGGGGGGGGCCATGGGGGGCACCCGCTACAGCACACCCCAAATGGGCCTCCCCCCTGGATGCAGCCCCACCACCCCCCTATGGGGGGGGGCCCCCACCCCCCGGGGCACCCAGGCCCCCACCACATGGGTACGGACGATCCTGGCTGGAGGGTTTGGGGGCTGGGTGGTCAAATGGGAGGAGGAGGGTGGAAAAGGTTTTCTTGGGGTGAAAAGGGGGGCTTTGGCACCCCCCCCAGTGGCACAGTGGCTCCCCCAGGGTGGGGAACTGTAAAGTTCTTGAAGGGGGGGTGAGAATTTGGGAGGAGCTGGGGAATTTGGGGGAGATTTTGGGAGTGAGGGGGCTGGGAGGATTTTAGGGGTGAGATAGTTTGGACACTCCCTCAGATGTGGGGTTTGTTCATCTTCAACCTGAGAAGGTTTTGGAGACGGGGGAGGATTTTTTGGGGAGCAGGAGGGGATTTGGGGTTGAAGGCTGGAAACTGGGGGAGGGATGATTTTGAACGTAAAAGGGCAGGCAGTGGTTTCACAGTGCAGGACCTGAACCTGGGGATGTTTTGGGGAGGGGGCATTTGGCAATGGGGGGGAGGCGAATTTTGGGAAGATTGTTTTTGCAGGGCTAGGGGGGGTGTCTCCCTCATCCCTAAGGCCACGGTCTCTCATTCCCTCAAGATCAGTACCTGGGAAATGCGCCGGTGGGCTCTGGGGTCTATCGCCTGCACCAGGGAAAAGGTGAGGACCCCCCCCAAAACCCTTGAACCTCCTGCCCACCCTCCTCTGACCTCCCAAATTCCTCTGAGCCCCCAGTTTCGTCCCCACCCCCCCAGGTATGATGCCACCGCCGCTGGGTATGCTGCCCCCACCGCCCCCCGCCAGGTGGGCAGCCGCCCCCTCAGGCCCCCTCCTCCCTGGCAGCAGCAGCCACCGCCGCCCTCAGCAGCAGCAGCACCCCCTTGCCCTGGCAGCAAAGTGAGTACTGAGAGGGGACCTGAGGCTTTTGGAGGGCCCCAGGGTGGGCTGGGGAGAGAAGGGTGGCCCCGGGGGAGAGAGGAGGGCACAAGGAGTTTTGGGGCATTTTTCCCGGGTGTGGGTCATTTCTCCTTCCCCTGGGGAAGGGGAGACTTGTTCATTTTTCTCCTTCTGGGGTCCCGCTAATTAGTACCAGTGCTAACGAGCCTTTTCCCCCAGATACGCACGACCACCACGAGCGCTGGCAGCGCCTCCTCCCGCCCTGGCAGCAGCAGGCGGGAGCGGGTGCGGCGGGGGCGGCTTCTTCGGGGCCCCCTGCTCCCCGGCAGCCCCTCCATGGTGCCTTTGCCCCCGGGTGCAGCCCCGCTGCCCCTGGGGCCCCCGCCCCCACCGCCACCTGGCTCCGGGGCCTGATGTACGCGCCCCCTCCGCCGCCCCCATGGACCCTTCTAACTTCGTCACCATGATGGGCATGGGGTGCCCGCCCTACCCCCTTCGGCATGCCCCCTGCGCCCCCGCCGCCCCCAGAACTGAGCCTTGGACACTGCCGCTGCAGGAGCCCCCGGACTGATCCATTGTGGGGAGCCCCCACCCCCCCAGGACTGATCTATTGTGGGGAGCTCTGCCTGGGCTGATCCATTGTGGGGAGCCCCCCCTGAAAACACCGTGGGGAGTCCCTGCCCGGACTGATCCATTGTTGGGAGGCCCTCTAAAGACCATGGGCAGCCCCCCCTCAGAGTGATGAACTGCAGGAAGCCCACCCAGAAGACCATAGGGAGCACCCCCCAGACTTGATCCATTGTGGGGAGCCCCCTTGCCCCTTAAATGGGCTGTTCCCTCATTGGGAGCTTCCATTCCTCCTCATGAATTGATTGATTTTGGGGAGGCCCCTCCCCTCATTGGCTGTTCCAAGTGGCCCCCCCCCCCAAACCTCTCCCCGGGACCATCTTGTGAACTGGTTTGACCCCCACCCTGTACCCCTAAATCGGGGGGCCCTGAACTGCGGGGGTGTGGGGTGGGGGCTGTAACTTGGGTGCTGTTCGATGGGGAGGGCAGCAGCACCCACCTAAGCCCCCCTTCCAGAATCTCGGGGTTCCCCTGTCCTGTGTTACCCCACCCCCCTTCGTTCTGGGCCCCCCATCCCCTGCTGTAGAGCCGCCACCCCTTTCCGCCCCCCGCGCTTTCTTTTGTGTATGAATAAAGGAGTGGGACCCCCAGCTGGGCCCCCTCACTTGTGTCTCGCGTGTGCCCTCTCTTCCCCCCCCCCCGCACCGGGGTCAGGTTTCGATTTGCCCCCCCCCAAGGCCCATGAAACCCGAGCCGGGGCTGGCCCCGCCACCCCCTGCGGCCGTCACTCACCCACCGCGGTCACCGCGAATGTCTTGACCTTCAGGGGGGATGATCCGGTTACCGCGGCGGGCGCGGACACCCCTGCGGGGACACGGACACACAGACACGGGGACACGCAGGACACCCCCCCGGGCGGTTTTGGAGTGTGGCAGGCGGGGTGCTAGGGCAGCGGGTGCGGACGCCCCCGTGGGGGGAAACACATAGACCCAGTGGGACATTTGGGACTCCCCCGGACGTTCCGGGCCCCGCGGGCGGGTTTTGGGTGGTCTGGGTGGTCGCCGGGTTGCGCGGACCCGACCCGGCCGCCAGGAGGCGCTGTCTGACCCGGCCGCCGCAAATGAATGGAGCGTGAAAGGGGCAGGGCCGCCAGGGGGCGCTGTCGGGGCGTGGCAACGCTCAGGGCTCCGTCCCTCATGAATAATTAATGAGCCGAGTCGCCATACAGTAGGGATGGAGGCGCGTTCTCCCACGAGCCCCGCCCCCTCATGAATAATGAAGCACCCACGCGCTCATAGCGGCGGGGGCGCTGCCGCCGCCGCCTCCAGCCCGGAGCCCCCCCAACCCGGAGCCCCCCGGACCCCCTAGCCAGGTGCAGCCTCCCCAGAGGCTCCCGATCCCGGTGCCCCCCAGCCCCTGACGCCCAGGGACCCCTCAAAGCCCCTCCGACTCCGCGGTGACATCGCGCCCCCCATCACTGTCATCATGTCTCGACCGCTGACCGACGAGGAACGGCGGCGGCAGATCAGCGTGCGGGGGCTGGCGGGGGCCGAGAATGTGGCGGAACTGAAGCGCAACTTCAACCGGCACCTGCACTTCACTCTCGTCAAGGATCGCAATGTCGCGACACCGCGCGATTACTACTTCGCGCTGGCCCACACCGTGCGCGACCACCTGGTGGGGCGCTGGCTGCGGACACAGCAGTACTACTACGAGAAGGACCCCAAGGTGGGGGAAAAGGGGGTCCCGGAGGGGCTGAGGGGCGTCTAGGGGCTGTGCACCCAGCAGTGCTGCTACAAGAAGGACCCCAAGGTGGGGGAAAAGGGGGTCCCGGAGGGGCTGAGAGGCGTCTAGGGGCTGTGCACCTAGCAGTGCTGCTACAAGAAGGACCCCAAGGTGGGAGAAAGGGGGTCCTGGGGAGGTCTAGAGAGGACCTGGGGAGGCCTGGAAAGATCTAGGGAAGGGTCCTTGGGGACTGGGGGGTCTCGTGGTGGGCTGGGGGGTCTGGGAGCTGCACGCCCAGCAGGTGCTGCTACAACAAGGATCTCAAAGTGGAGGAAAGGGGGGTCTAAAGAGGTCCTGGGTGGTTCTGCAGTGACTGGGGGGGCTTCTGAGGGGGGTCTTAGGACTCTGGGCACTGTGCACCCAACAGTGCTACGATGAGAAAGACCCCCAAGGTGGGTCAAAGGCATCCTGGGGAGGTCAGGGGGAGTCTGAGGCATCCTAAGAGGGTCTGGGGGCTGCACAGGCAGTGCTACGATGAGAAGGACCCCAAGGTAGTGGAAAGGGAGGCCATGGGGAGATCTAGGGAGATCCAGGGGGGCCTGGAAGGATCTGGGGAGGTCCTTGTGGTAGTAGCAGCGGTGTTACTACGAGAAGGACCGCAAAGTGGGGGAAAGGAGGTTCTGGAAGGCTCTGGGGGGTCCTTGGGGGAGTAGCAGCAGTGTTATTATGAGAAGGACCCTAAGGCACTGGGAGTCTGGGGGCAGCTGTAGGTCTGGGGGGAGCAGACTGGGGGGGCAGGTTCGGGGGCATGTGAGGAGGACATGTGCATGTCTGGGGGGTCAGGTATGGGGGCTCTCAGGCTTGGAGAGGCTGTATCTTTGGGAGTGTAGGTTTCGGGGTACATTTTGAGTCCGTTCCCTCCCGCCCAGTTAATTTTATCCTGACCTTTCCCACTGACCCGCAGCTGCCATTTAATCCCGACACCGGATAGCGGGGGAGGCGGCGTGGCGGGGGTGTCCTGGAGCTGGAGGGAGTCCGTGACCTCCGTGACCCCTCAACCCCTGCCCCCCGTGTTCCCCCAGCGCATCTATTACCTGTCCCTGGAGTTCTACATGGGGCGCACTCTGACCAACACGATGGTGAACCTGGCGCTGCAGAGCGGCTGCGATGAGGCGCTGTACCAGGTGGGAGGTGGGAGGATCGAGGGGTCTGGGGGCCGGGGACCCTGGGAGGGGGCCGGGGGCTGCAGAGTGACTGCGATGAGGTTCTGTTCCTGGGGGTACCGCGGGAGGGAATTTGGCGGGGACTGTGGGGAGCGGAAGGGAATGGGGAGACACGGGGGAATATGGGGGACACAGCAGGGGATCAAGCAGGGTTTGGGGGGGACATGGGAGAGGATGGGGGACTGGAGGGGAGGATGGGGGCACAGAGGGAACAAGCAGGGGAAATGAGGAGGATGTGGGGGGATGAGGAGGGGGACACAGAGGGACGGGCGGGGGGCATGGAGAGGGATGTTTTGAGGTGTCCCCTGACCCCATCTTGTTCCCTCCCAGCTGGGGCTGGACATGGAGGAGCTGCAGGAGATCGAGGAGGATGCAGGGCTGGGAAACGGCGGCCTGGGGCGGCTGGCAGGTCAGGGGGGGATTATAGGGGCACTGAGGAGGTCCTGAAGGGATCCTGGGGGGTGACAGGGACCCAGGGGGTTGGGGGGGCCCTGTGATGTCCCTGGTCCCCACGATGGCCCTGGGATGCACCCACTGTCCTCCCCTAAGTGACACCTGGTCCCCGAGATCTCCCTGCTCCCCCCCAGTCACCAGGATGTCCCAATGTCCCCCTCTTGGTGACATCCCTGTCCCCATGATGGTCCCAATCACTGGGAACTCCCTGTTCCTGGGATGTTCCTGTCCCTCCCTGTCCTCCCAGCCTGTTTCGTGGACTCCATGGCCACCCTGGGACCCCCCTAACCTCCCCTGCCATGCCCAATGTCCCTGACCCCCCCAATGACCCCAAATGACTCCCTGACGACCCCCAATGTCGCTGACTGTTCCAATGACCCCTGAACCCCCTGTCTCCCCCAGCCTGTTTCCTGGACTCCATGGCCACCCTGGGACTCGCTGCCTATGGATACGGGATCCGCTACGAGTTCGGGATCTTCAACCAGCGAATTGCAGGGGGGTGGCAGGTGCGGGGGGGCCGTGGGGGACTGGGGGAGGCTACAGGGCTTTGAGCGTCCTGGTGAATTCCTGGAGGCTGATGTGGGGTGTGTCTCAGGGGTTTTGGGGTCCCCCAGGTGGAGGAGGGGCCAATGACCAGGGGTATGGGGTCCCTGGTAGGTCCCGGGGGAGGGGTTGGGGGTCTCAGGTGTTTTGGTGTCCCCCCAGGTGGAGGAAGCCGACGATTGGCTGCGCTACGGGAATCCCTGGGAGAAGGCGCGTCCCGAGTACACGATCCCAGTGAGGTTCTACGGGAGGGTGGAGCATGGCCCGGGCGGGGCCAGGTGGCTGGACACACAGGTGAGGGGCACAGGTGTGATACAGGTGTGCTAAAGGTGTGATACAGGTGTGTGAATGGAGGGGAGCACGGCCCGCGTGGGGCCAGGTGGCTGGACATGCAGGTGAGGGGCAGAGGTGTGCAGAAGTGTGACACAAGTGTGACACAAATGTGGCACAGGTGTGCACAGCTGTAATACAGGTGTGATGCAGGGGTGTCACAGGTGTGTACAGGTGTGGTACAGGTGTGTGTGTGTGTGTGGAGCACAGGCCAGGCAGGGGGGCAGGATGGTGCTGTGCTGCAGCTCAGAGGGGTACCCTGTTTCAGGGGGGGTTGTGTGTGTTTTGGGGGGGTCTGCCTGCGTTTGGGGGGGTTGTGTGTGTTTGGGGGGCCCTGGCACACTGGTCTGTCACACAGGTGGTGCTGGCCGTGCCCTATGACACCCCCGTGCCCGGGTACCGCAATAACACAGTGAACACTCTGCGTCTCTGGTCGGCCCGAGCTCCCAATGACTTCAACCTCAAGGACTGTGAGTGCCCCAAAACAGCCCAAGCCCACCACCTGGAACCCCAAATACCCATACTGACTGCCCCCAGGCCCCCCTGAGGACCCCAGGGCTACCTCCGAGAGCCTCCCTGCACCCCAAATGCTTCCCCAAATCTTCCAGGGCACTGATGTACCCCCAATACACCCTGATTGTCCCCCACTGCCCTTGTCCCCCTCCCTAAGCCTCACCCAAGCCTCCCTGCCTCCCTCTTCCCCTCTATGTACCCCAAAAGCCCCTCTTAGGGCAGTGATGCCCCCCCATCTCCCCCTGGAGTTCCCCCCCTTCAACCTCCCCCAGGGACCCCCTCCCTGCACCCCGAAATGTTCGCCAGACCCCCAAATGTCCCCTCCAGGGCAGGGATGCACCGTCAAACACCACCTTGCTCCCCACCAAACCCCCCCGTTCCTAAACCCCCTGGGGGCCCCCAAACCTCGGGCCCCCCCCCGACCTGCCGTGTCTCTCCAGTCAATGTCGGTGGGTACGTCCAGGCCGTGCTGGACCGAAACCTGGCAGAGAACATCTCCCGTGTGCTGTACCCCAACGACAACGTGAGGGGCTGGGGGGCAGCTGGGGGCCTGGGGATCCTGGGGGCTGGAGAGGGGCCTGGGATCCCCAGGGGGGCTGGGAACACCCCCAAACCTGGCAGAGAACATCTGCCCTGTGCTGTACCCCAATGACAATGTGAGGGGCTGGGGAGGGCTGACAGGGTTCCTTGGAGGTCCTGATGGATTCTGAGGGGTCTGGGGAGTGCTGGGACACCAGCATTTGGGGCACCCCCAAACCTAGTGGAGAACATTTCCTGCATACTGTACCCCAATGATTATGTAAGGGGTTGGGGGGGAAGGCCTTTGGGGGTCCTGGAAGTCCCTATGAGGGGTCTCATGGGGGGGCTACTCCTGTTTTTTCAAGGACAAGGAGCTGAGGTTGAAGGAGGAGGGATTTGGGGGGCAGTATGGGGGTCTCACAGAGGGGCTATGGGGGGGTTATCTCAGTTTTTCGAGGGGAAGGAGCTGAGACTGAAGCAGGAATACTTCGTGGTGGCGGCAACACTCCACGACATCATTCGGCGCTTCAAATCCGCCAAATTCGGGAGCCGTGACCCTGTGAGAACATCCTTCGAAACCTTCCCTGACAAGGTGAACCCCAACCCTTCCACGATCCCTCTGGGACACGCCCAAACTTGCCTGGAGCCCCCTGTGACCCCCCTGTACCCCCCAGGTCGCGATCCAGCTGAACGACACCCACCCGTCCCTGGCCATCCCGGAGCTGATGCGGATCCTGCTGGATGAGGAGCGGCTGGGCTGGGATGAGGTGGGGGACAGGGGCACCGATGGGGAGGGACATTGGGACCCCATGGTGGGGGGTCCCTGAAGGCTGCAGGTCCTCCGGGCTCTGTGTTCCCCCAGAGAAGGGGGGCAGGGGGACCCCAGGAGTGTCCCCAGGTGGGAGGGTGATGGTGTGTGCTAGGGGCTGTGGGATGCTATGGGGGGCTATGGGTCCCCCCTGTGCCCCCACCATGTCCCCCCAGGCCCAGGACGTCACAGTTCTCATCTACACAAACCACACAGTGCTGCCTGAGGCTCTGGAGTGGGGCCGTGGCTGGGGGGCCATGGGGAACCGTGGGGCAGGTTTTGGGGGGCTGCGAGTCACTGTGGGTCCCCCCCAGGCCTGGAACATCACGGTTCGTACCTGTGCCTACACCAACCACACGGTGCTGCCCGAGGCCCTGGAGCGGTGGCCGATCCACCTCCTGGAGTCGCTGCTGCCGCGGCACCTGCAGCTCATCTACGAGATCAACCAGCGCTTCCTCGACGTGCGTGGGGGGCAATGGGGGGCTTGGGAGTGAGAGGGTGGGGGCACTCGGGTCTGGGGGCACCTGGACCCTTGAAGGGGAACCTGGGGCCAGGGGGCCTCAAACCCCTGGGCTCTTGTGGAGTAGATGGGGCACAGGTGGGGCCAGACCCCTGGGCCCTTGGGGAGCACCTGGGGGACACTGGGGGGGGGCATTTGAGGGACAGTGGGGAGCAAGGGGGTGCCTCGGTGGCTGAGGTGTCCCTGGGGCAGCAGTGGGGGGAACCTGGGGACAGTGGGGCCAGTTGGGGCAGGTGGGGCCAGTTGGGGGTCCCAACCCCTGTGCCCACCCTCCCATTGTGTCTATGCCTCATTCCCCTGGAACAGTTGAGTCTCTGGGTTGGGCAGAGGGGGCGGTGAGGGCAGTGGGTGCAGTGGAGGACGTGGTGCACCCTCCCAACCCCCTGTGCCCCCTTTTTTCCCCAGCGTGTCTACGCCTCATTCCCCGGGGACCACGACCGCCTGCGCCGGATGTCGCTGGTGGAGGAAGGCGCCGTCAAACGCATCAACATGGCCCATCTGTGCATCGTGGGGTCCCATGCTGTCAACGGTGTTGCTGCCATCCACTCCCAGATCCTCAAGGACAGCGTGTAGGGGCCCCCCCGGCACTCCAAAATCCCACAGCCCCTTGGCTTCCCCCTTGCCCCTCACAGCCCCCACTTCTGACTGTCCCACCATCAACTCCGCTACCCTCATCCACTCCCAGGTTCCCAAGGATGCTGTGCACAGACCCCACAGCCCACAAATCCCCCTCGACCCCTCACAGCTCCCCCAGCTCACCCCCAGCCCCCCACATCCCTGTGCAACCCTCCCATCTCGTTGTGCCTCTCAGCCTTTTCCTGTTGTTCCTTGTCCCACCTTCATCCTCCTCCCTGTCCCCATCCCTGGGGGTCCCTGTGACTCTCTGGATCTCCCTATGGGTCTCTGTGGGTTTCTGTGATTCTCTGGATCCCCCTGAGGATCCCTGGGGTCCCTGCCATGTCCCCCCATCCCATATGCTGCCCCCCATCCAGGTTCAAGGATTTCTACCAGCTGGAGCCCAAGAAGTTCCAGAACAAGACAAATGGGATCACCCCGAGGCGCTGGCTGGTGCTGTGCAACCCCGGCCTGGCCGAGGTCATCGCACAGGTGAGGGCTTACCTGGGCTCCATGGGACCACTTGGGACCACCCAGGCTCACCTGGACTCACCTGGGCTCATCTGGGGGTCCTCCCCTTTCCCAGCGCATCGGGGAGGATTTCGTGTCCGACCTGGACCAGCTCCGGCGGCTCCGGGACTTCGTGGACGATGAGAGTTTCATCCGTGACGTGGCCAAAGTCAAGCAGGTAAGGGGGAACGGGGGCTTGGGGAAAATTTTGGGGTCCCCATGGGTTTAGGGGGTTCTGGGAGGTTCCATGAGGGTCCCAGCAACCCCTCCCCATTCCTGGAGAACAAGATGAAGTTCATGGTGTACCTGGAGAAGGTGTCGGGGGTGTGGGTGAACTGGCCCTGGGGGGGCTCTGTCAGGCTGTGGGGGCTCAGGGGGTGCTGTGGGGTCCTGGCCATCCCCAACTCCCTCAGTCATCCCCCCCTGCAGGAGAACAAGGTGAAGTTCGCAGCCTACCTGGAGAAGATGTCGGGGGTGCGGGTGAACCCCGCCTCGCTCTTTGATGTTCAGGTGAAGCGGATCCACGAGTACAAGAGGCAGCTGCTCAACTGCCTCCACATCATCACCCTCTACAACCGTGAGTGGGGACTCCCAGGGACGCCCAAACCCAGCCAGTACTGCCCCCCAAACACCCTGAACCCCCATGGGACTCCCCAGCCAGAGACAGCCCCCTGAGACACCCCAGACACCCCAACAGGGACCCCAAATGCCTCCACATCATCATCCTCTACAACCATTAGTGGAGACACCTGGGCACCCCCAAATCTCCCTGGGACCCTGCCACACCGGGACAACCCCCTGGAGTCCCCCCAAAAACCACCCACTGGGACCCAGCCCCTGGCAGCCCCCTGGAACCCCCAGCTGTCTCCACGACATCACCCCCTACACCCACGAGTCCCCACCCAAAATGGGCGGGACTCTCCCCAAGGACAGTGAGAACCCACCTGGGGGCCCCAGTGTCCACCCCCTTCCCTATTTGGGGGCTCTTCCCTGATTTGTAGCCCCCCATTTTGGGGTCCTCTCCCATTTCAGGGATCAAGAAGGACCCTGGGAAACCCTTCGTGCCCCGAACCATCATGATTGGGGGCAAGGTGAGGGAAGAGCCTGGGGAGTTTGGGTGGTTTTGGGAGGGGCCTAGGGGAGTTCAGGGGGTTTTTGGGGATTCCTGGGGGCAGCTGGGGGGCTGGGGGTGCTCAGAGGGGTCCTGTGGAAATTTGAGAAGCTTCGGGGGGCTCTCTGGGGGCTTGGGAGGGTCCTGGTGCATGTGAGGGGTCTCTGGGGGCTTGGGGGGGTCTCTGGGGGTCCCATCGAGTTTTGGGGTGCCCCTGACCTTCCCATTCTCACCCCAGGCAGCCCCTGGGTACCACATGGCCAAGATGATCATCCGGCTGGTGACAGCGATTGGGGACGTGGTGAACCAGGATCCGGCGGTGGGAGATCGGCTGCGGGTGCTGTTCCTGGAGAACTACCGGGTGTCCCTGGCTGAGAAGGGTGAGGAATTCCAAAACCCCCCAGCGAACCCCCAAAACACCCCGTGAACCCCAAAAACACCCCCAAGCCCCTGAAACCCACCCTCAACACCCAAATCCCCACTTCAGTGGGGGGGCTGTTACTGGAGAACCATTGGATGTCCCTGCTTGAGAAGGGGGACACACACCCCAAAACACGCCCAAGCCCCAACACCTGCCCCAAACACACCCCCGCGTGTCCTGCCCCGCAGTGATCCCAGCGGCCGACCTGTCAGAGCAGATCTCCACGGCGGGCACGGAGGCCTCGGGCACCGGGAACATGAAGTTCATGCTCAACGGGGCCCTGACCATCGGCACCATGGACGGGGCCAACGTGGAGATGGCGGAGGAGGCGGGCGAGGAGAACCTCTTCATCTTCGGCATGAGGGTGCCTGACGTCGAGGCGCTCGACAGACAGGGGTGGGGGTCCTGAGGGATCGGGGGGTCTCCCCGCTGCATCCCACAAAACCCCCATAGCTCCCATGGCACCCACTGAACCCCAGCGTACCCCCGTGGTGACACGGGATCCCCACCCCCATGGACCCCACTCGTACCCCCCCCAGTATCTCACCTGTGCCCCCCCGTCTCTCCCCTGTGCCCACCTGTGCCCAGGTACCGCGCCCAGGAGTTCTATGACCGCCTGCCCGAGCTCCGCCAGGCCGTGGACCAGCTCAGCTCTGGCTTCTTCAGCCCCCGCCAACCCGACCTGTTCCGCGACATCGTCAACATGCTCATGAACCACGACAGGTCCCACAGGGGGCGCTGTCGGGCCGCGAGTATCGCGACAAGGGCGCTGTCGGGGCAGGGCCCTGTCGGAGGGAGGCGGCGGGTTGGGGTCTCCTGGGTGGGGGGTCCCCAGGCCATGGAGGACCCGGTTTCTGGGGATCTGGGGGAGTTGGAGGTGGGGGTGGACTTCAGATGTCAGACCCCCCATGACTAGGGGGGGTCTTGGACACCTGGGCCCGCCCTGACTCCCCCGATCTCCTCCCAGGTTCAAGGTGTTCGCGGATTACGAGGCGTATGTGAAGTGCCAAGAGAAAGTCAGTGCCCTCTACAAGGTGGGGACCTCCCCAAAAGTGACCCCCCCCAAAAGGGACTCCGCAAAAAAGAGACTCCGCAAAAGGGACCCCCAAAGTGACACCCCCAAAGGGACCACCCCAAATACATGGGGAAGTGATGGGGGTTTCAGGGGGTTCCCAAAACCCTGGAGGGGGAACAGAGGGGTTTTGGGAAGTCCCTAAACCCTAGGGAGGGGATGGAGGGTACCCAAAACCCCATTGGAAGAAATGAGGGGGGCATTAAGGGGCTCAGGGGCTTCCCCAGGTGTCCGTGAGGTTTGTGAGGGGGACAGCGGGTGCAGAAGAGGGTGGGGGGATCCAAGGGGTCCCCAAAACCCTGGAGGGGGTACAATGGGGTTCCCAAATCCCATGGGAAGAGAAGGGTTGGACACGGGGCTCGGGGTTGTCTGGGAGGGGACTGCGAGCCACAGGCAGGGGTGGGGAGCTCCAAGGGCGTTCCGGGGGGTACTTCTGGGGTTCCGTCCCCCCCTGACCCCCTCGGCCCCTCCCCCAGAACCCACGGGAATGGACCCGGACCGTGATCCGGAACATCGCGGCCTCTGGGAAGTTCTCGAGCGACCGGACGATCGCTCAGTACGCGCGGGAGATCTGGGGCTGCGAACCCTCCCGGCAGCGCATTCCCGCCCCCGACGAGTAGGGGATTCCCCCCGCCCGGGACCCCCCCGGAGCCCTCCGCCCGGGCAGTGCTGAACCCCCGCACCCAGGGACTGCCCCGACCCCACCGTGTGCCTTCAGCCCCCCCAGATCGCCTCCCCCCAACTGCTCCAGACACCTGGGACCCCCCTGGACCCCACCACGTCCCTTGGCCTCCCTAAATCCTGCCCCCTCAAATTTACTGGGAGGGGTCAGGGCGATCCCCGACATTTGGGGCAATTTGGGGCTCATTTGGTCATTTTTAATTAAGGGAGGGTCCCCCTCTGCCTCCACCTCGGGGACTGGGGGAGTGGGGACCCTGCGGCATCACTGGGTGAACTAGGGGGGTCCCTCCCCTAAAAATAAGGAAAATAAAGGAATTAAAGGAAATAAAGGAATTAAAGGAATTAAAAGAATTAAAGAAAATAATTAAAGAAATTAAAGTAAGGACAATAAAGAAATTACAGAAATTCCGGATTTTTTATGTCTCCTCCCCCGGGATCTAGGTTCCCCTCTCAACATTTAGGGAGTCTAAAGGGGTTCTTATAGGAGGGATCTGGTGGGCTCCGGCCTCCCGGGGTGGTTCTGGGGCCTCCACCCTCCTCACCCCTCCCGGGGCACTCCTGGCACGGCGTTTCTGTTTAACCACAAACCACTTCCCCCATCCCCACCCATCCCGGGCACCTCAAAACCTCCCCGAACCCACCCCAAGCCCCCCAGATCCCGGCTCCGCCCCTCCCGTGTCCTCCCGCCACGGCCGCGGCCACCGGAGCAGGTGGGTCCGGGATGGAAGGTCTCGGGGGTCCCGGGGGACTCTGGGGTATCTGGGGGCGATGTCGGGGAGTCCCCGAAGGGTCTCGGGGGCGGGGAGGGGGCAGTGGAGGATCCCCGCGTGTCCCCCCAGAGCCCCCTACCAGTGGTTCTAGTTCCCCGAGATAACCGTCCCAGTGTGTTCAGTGCTCCCAGTACTGGCCCTGTCCCACTGCTCCCAGTTTTTCCAGCACCCCCATCCCATTCCTCCCAGTTACCCTCATTCTAGTACCCGGGGGTACCCCTGTCCCAGTGCTCCCACTACCCCCAGTTCCAGCTGTCCCAGTGCCCCGGGATACTCCCATTTTAGTGGTCCCAGTCCCCTCACCAGTGCCCCCAGTGTCTCTCACTCCCATTTCCCTCCGTCTCCCCAGTCCCTCCCAGTCCCCCCCAGTCGTGTGTCCCACCCCGTACTGGGACGCTCCGGAACTGGGGCTCAGGAAGGGCCGCGTTATCGGAGAATGCAGGACCCAGGAGGGGGAAATTGGGGTGTCAGGGGCGACTCGGGGAGAGCGGGAGGGGAAATTGGACCCCCCCACGCCCCGCTCACGAGGGTTGTGCAAACGCTTGTGCAAGACCCCGTCCGGGGCAGGGGGGCTACGGGGGGGTCTGGCACTTCTAAACCGAGACCCCCAGAGCCAGAGACACCCCTCCCACCGGGACCTCCAAATCAGGACTTCTGGGGCTCGGGGAACTGGGATCCCTAAGCGGTCCCCACCAGGTCCCTCCCAGCCCCCCCAGCCAGCCCCTTCGTGCCCAAGGACCCCCAAAATGAGACCCCGCAGGACATGGGGACCCCTTGGGCCCCCCCAGCTCCACTTTGGGAGGTCCTGGTGGGTCCCTGTTGCTGACACTATCCCCCTCCACGATCCCCCCAGTTTTTGGGTCTCACCATGAGCTGCTCCCTGGACCTGGATCAAGCCCCCACCCTGGATGAGTTGCTGCGGGGCTGCGTCGATGCCTTTGGTGTGGGGGCCCCGGGTTGGGGGTCCGGGGGGGTTCTGAGGGTCCAGGGGTCCCCGAGGTCTGGGGGGATTCCAGGGCTTGGGGGGTTCCGGTGTTTGGGAACCCCCTGGATTTGGGGGCCCCTGAGGTTTACGGGTTTCCTGTGCTTGGGGGGCCCCAGCATTTGGGAGGGCCCTGGGATTTGGGGGGGTTCTTGAAGGCTCTTGGTGGGGGGGTGGGCTGTGCATCTTCTGAGTCCCAGGGGTTTGGTCTGGGGGGGTTCTGGGCTCTGGGGTGTCCCTGAGATCTGGAGAGCTCTAGGGGGAAGAGTTTGGGGGTTTGGAGGGGGTTCTGGGGAGGCTGGGGGTCCCAGGGGGGTGTTGGGCTGTTGCTGGGTTTTTGGAGTGACTCCTCTGCCCCCCCAGATGCACAGGGGAAGGTTCGGGACCCCCAACTCGTCCGGCTCTTCCTGGCGACGCACCCCTGGTACCTCCCCCAGGCTGAGATGGCTGGGAAGCTGCTGAGCCTATATCCTTGGGGATCCCTCCGGAGCCCCCCCAGAAACCTTCCAGGACCCCCAAACTGCCCCAGGGACACCCCAAACCCCCGAGAATGCCTCCAAACCTCCCTGAACCCTTCGGAACCCTCCCGGGACCCCAACCCCACCCCAGGGACACCCCAAATTCCCCAAGACCCCCAAACTTCACAGGATCCCTCCCAAAACGCCACCCCTGGTACCTGCTCCAGGCCGAGGTGCACGGGAAGCTGCTGATTTATTCTTGGAGACCCCACTGGACACCCCTGAGATCCCTTTCTTTGACCCCTGGAGGGTCTTGAATCCCTGGGGACCCCTGACACCCCTCCAAATATTCCTGATTCCCCAGGATGCCCCAAGCCCCCCAGGGACCCCCTCCTAATCCCCCAAGCCCCCCAGGACCCCTCTAGGAACCCCCAAATCCCTGCACAGGCTCCTTGACCCCTCCACGGTGCAGGAGTCAGGGGACTCAGCCGAGGGTCCCTCTCTGCGCCTCAAGATCCGCCACTTGGTCCGGTGAGTGAAGCAAAAAAACCTCTCTGGGCCCCTCCAAACCCCCTGGGATCCCCAAGCCCCCTCTGGGAACCCCCAAACTGTGTTGGGACTCCCAAACCCTCTCAGGGATCCCCAAAACTCTCTTCTGGGACCCTCCAGACACCTCTGGGGAACCTGTAACCTCCCCTGGGGACCCTCAGGCCCCCTCCAGAGACCCTAAATCCCCCCTAGACCCCCCAACCTCCCCCAGGAACCATAAAACACCCATCTGGGGACTCCACAGACCCCTTTGGGAACCCCACAATCTCCCAGGGACTGCCACAAACCCTCTCTGAGGACCCCATAACCTCGTTGGGGACCCCCCAGATTTTTGTGGTTTCCCTGAGCCCTCTCCTTCCCCTCCCCCAGGTACTGGATCCGGGCATTCCCGCGGGAGCTCTCCGGGGACCCCCAGGTTTTGGGGAAGCTGCGGGAACTGGAGGCGGAGCTGGGGGGGGACCCCAAAACCCCCCTTGGCCTCAGCAACCTGTACGTGGGGGACACAGGGGGCAATGGGGGGCACTGGGGCATGGGGTGACACGGGGACGGGGGAAATGTGAGTGGCACAGGAATGGGAGGGTGGGATCAGGGGGCACACGAGGGTGCAGTGGGGAGGGAGGACTGGGGGGTACAATGGGGAAATTAGGGGCACAGGGGAGGGGGTGGGTAGGGGACACAAGACTATGGGGGGCAGAGGGGGCACGGGGGGGGCTCGAGGCATGTCTGTTTGCACACGCATGTGCAGCCTATGCATGCACAGGCCAGAGGAGGGTGACGCTGACAACAGTGACGATGACGACGGTGACACTGGTGGTGTCCCCGGGGGGGGTCCCAAGCCCGCGGCCCCCCTTGGGCCCCCCCGGGCCCGGTTCTCACTGCTGCTGGAGCCACTGGAGCCGCTGGAGCTGGCGACGCTGCTGACACACCTGGAGCACCGCGGCTTCGCCCGGCTGAGGGTGAGTCCCTGGGACCCCCGGGTGACACCTGGGGGAGATACCTGTGTGAAACCTCTGTGACTGGGTGTCACTTGTGCGACACCCCCCATCACACCCCTGGTCACACTGCGTGGATTCGCCCGCCTAGGGTGAGACAGCTGGGTGACACACCTGTGTGTGACACACCTGTGTGACACCGTGTGACAACCCACCTCCCGCACTGTCACACCCCGGGCAGCCCCTCCCGCACGGCCCATGTGGGTGTTCGGCAAATCAGGGAGTCCCCCGAATGTCACAGCTCGGTGACGTTCTGTGGCCCCATCCTCCCCATACCCCCCAGCTCCCCTATGTGCCCACGCACAGGTGTGACCCCCCTGTCCCCCAGCCCCCGATGCAATCACACGCGGGTGTGACGCCCCTGTCCCCCCGTCCCCACAGCTCTGCGACATCCGCACCTTCGCTCTCTCGGCGGGCGCCTCCTGCCCGCCCTCGCTCCGCCGCCAGGTGGCGCTGTCCAACGGGCTCTCGCGCTGGGTTCAGCTGCGCGTTCTGCGCCCCCTGGCGGCCGCACAGCGCGCGGCGGCGCTGGGGCAGTGCCTGCTCCTGGCCCAGGTGAGACCCCCGGAGACCCCCTGTGGACTCCCTATAGACCCCCTTACAGACCCCCTATAAACCCTTCCCATAATCCTGACCCACAGCCCTGGGGCAGTGCCTGCTCCTGGCCCAGGTGAGACCCCCGGAGACCCCCTGTGGACTCCCTATAGACCCCCTATAAACCCTCCCATAACCCTGACCCACAGCCCTGGGGCAGTGCCTGCTCCTGGCCCAGGTGAGACCCCCAGCCCCATGGCTGCCCCACAGTTCCACAGCCCTGCCCCTGCTCCCCACCTGCCCCACAGCCCCTCCCATCAATCCCCTTACCCCCCCAGAGCCTCCTGGAGCTCCGTAACTTCAACTCCCTCTTGGCTGTGGTCGGGGGTCTCGGCCACGGCTCCATCGCGCGGCTGCGCCGGACCCTCGTTCTGCTGCCCCCCCACCTCATCCAGGTGGGGGTCCTGGGGTCACCTGGGGGGTTTGGGGCGGGCACAGGAGGGATACAAGGGGTCTTGAGGGTGCCTCAGGGGCACAGGAAGAGTTCAATGGGGCACATGGGAGTCTTGAGAGGGTCCCAGAGGGGTCCTGGAGGGGTTCTTGGGGACGCTCTGGGGCACATAGGGGGCACGGGAGGGGGCCGGGGGAGTTCTGGGGGGTCCTGGGAACGTGCTGGGGGACACGTGTAGGTCCTGGGGGGGAGGTCCTGGGGAGGCACAGGGGGGTTGGGGGTCTTGGGGGATGGGAAGTTCTGTCACCCCCAGGCTCTGCTCAGTTCTAAAATGTCCCTGTTGTGTTCACCCCGTCCTTGTGCCCCCTCTCTGTCTGTCCCTGTGTGTCCCCTCTGTCTCCGTGTGCCGCTGTGACCCCCAATCTCCCCGGTGCCTCCCAGCTGTGGGCACAGCTTGCTGAGGCCGTGGGCTCGGGGGAACTATCGGAGGTACCGGGCGCTGCTGGGGGGCGCGGGGGGCACGGGGGGGTTCCGGGTGCCGGCGCTCGGGGTTCACCTGCGGGACCTGGTGTCACTGGAGGCAGCGTTGCCGGACTGGGGGGCCAGGGCGCCCCACCCCAACAAGCTGCGCGCGCGCTTCGCCCTGCAAGGCGTGCTGTTGGCGGGGCAGGAGCAGGGACCCCCCGGGGCTCCCCAACCCGACCTGCTCCGCCTGCTGGAGGTGAGAACCCAAAACCCTCCCCAAAACACCCCTGCAGTCACCCCACCCCGACCTGTTCCACAGGCTAGAGGTGAAACCCCAAAGAACCCCCCCCAAAAAAAACCTTGATCCCCCCCAACTCCCCTGGGATCCCCCACCCCGACCTGCTCCTCCTGCTGGAGGTGAGACCCCACCGCACTCCCCATTCCCCCGGACTCCCCGCAGTTCCCCCTCCCCTCCAGGTGTCCCTGGCGCTCGGACCCTCCGAGGAGCAGCTCCACCTGATGTCGCTGCAGCGCGAGCCCCGCAGAGCGCCCCCGTGAGGGCGGGCGGGGGGGCAGAGGGAGGCCAGGGGACACAGGGGACACAGGGAGTGTGAGTGTGCGGGGGCGGATGTGTTCAGAGGGGGCCGGGGGGCAAGGGGAGGCGAGTGGGGAATGGGGGTGGGTGTGCATGGCGGGGTTGGAGTCTGTCTGAAGTGGGGGGTGCAACGGAGGGTTGCAATGGGGGTGGTGTGAGTGTGCAAGGGGGGGCAAGGGGGGCCGTGAGTGTGCAACCAGGGGTGTGTGTGCAACACGGGGGGGGGAGCTGCCACAGCAGAGGGTGACAACACTTGTTGGTGGGTGTGCAAAGACCTGCGGGGGGGCCGTCAGTATGCGATGGAGAGGGCAACACCTTGGGGAGGTGACCAACCCGGAGGGGGTCATTGTGCAATAGAGCCAACTGGTCGTTACTGGGGAGCAGGGGGTGGAATAGGCCCCCCACAGGTTCGACCCCTCCTAATCCCGCTCCCTTCTCTCCCACAGGCAGGACCCCCCCCGGAGCTGCCCCCTGCCAACCCCCCCGAGAGCTGGGTCCTGCCCGACCCCCCGACCCGATCCTGCAGGGCTGCGGCCACGCCTCGAGGCAGCTCGTGGAGGTGGTGGCGCCAAGGGGGTCTGGGGGGTCGGGAGGGTCTTAAGCATGGCCTTGGGGGAGCCCTGGGGACTTGGGGGTTGGGGGTCTCTGGGGGCTGGAGAGTGGTTTGGGGGGAGCCGTGGGGAATTGAGGAGATCAAGAGATGTGGGGAGGGTCGAGGAGTTTGAGTGTCCTTGAGCAGGGGGCTTGGGGGAACTCGAGGGTGAGGGGGTGTGGGGATGACAGTTTGGGGTTTCCAGGGGCCTCGAGGGTTATGGGATGGGGGGGGCGTGAGGATCCTAGGGAGTTCTGGGGGGCCCCAGAGTGACATTTTGGGGGTCTCAGTCCATTTTCCGGAACTACGATGTGGACGGGGATGGTCGGATCTCCTGTGAGGAATTTGAGATCGTAAGGGAAAACTTCCCCCACTTGCCCCCCCTGGGGGAGCTGGACACGGACAGGTGAGACCCCCAACCCCCCTGAGACCCCCAAACCCTGCTGGACCTCTCCAGGGACCCCCAAATATGGGACCCCTCTGACCCTCCATGACTCCTGTGCCCCTCCCCAGGACCGGGGGGCTCAGCCAAGGGGACTCAGATCCCCTGTGACCCCCCCTGACCCCCCCGTGCTCCCCCAGGGACGGGGGTCTCAACCAGGAGGAGGTTCTGGCCTATTTCCTGAGCTGCAGCCAAGGGCCCTCCCCGGGGCCCCCCCACAATTTCCGGGGGCTGCGGGGGCTGCGTGCGGCCACCTGTGAGACCTGTGGGCGACTGGTGAGATCCCGTGGATCCTAGTGAACCCCTCACGTGTCCTTTCCCCCCACCTCGGGTGTCCCTTGCACAACCCCCCCGCAATCCCCTCGTGCCCCTTTCACACCCCTCGTGCCCCTTTCACACCCCTCGTGCTCCTTTCACACCCCTCGTGTCCTTTGTGCACCCTTTGTGCACCCCTTACACGCCCCTGTTGAGCTCCCCCCATGCTCCTCGTGCATCTGACACGACTCCCATGCCCTCCCTGTGCAGCCCTTGCACAACAACACATGTGGCCCCCCTGGTGCTTCGCACACCCCTCGCTCCCACCCCTGCACACCCCCCCCCAGCCTTGCACACCTGTTTTGCACGAGTGTTTCACACGGGGGGAGGGTGGTGGGTGCACCCAGTAAGTCAGGGGGGCTTTGCACGAGGCCTTGCACGAGGAGTGGCCCCTCACACAGGCCCCTCCTGACCCTTCCCCCCATCCCCAGATTTGGGGGCTGCACAAGGACGGACTGGAGTGCAGCGGTGAGCAGGGGGACAAAGGGAGGGGTAAAGGGAGGTTATGGAGGAACTGGGGGGGCTCTGGGTGCTGAGGGGTGATCTGGGTGGCTCTGGATGCCCTGGGAGTGCTTTGGGGGTCTCTGAGTGCTGTGGAGGAAACCTCATGTAGGAGGGGGTTCTGGGGGTCTCTGGATGTGGTGGGAGGTTCGGGGGGGCTCTGGGTGCCATGGAAGAGTCCAGGAGCGCTCTGGGTGACGTGAGAGGGGTTCTGGGGAGCTCTGGAGATGACAGAGGGTTCTGGGGGGCTCTGGGTGTGACAGAGGGTTCTGGGGGGCTCTGGAGATGACAGAGGGTTCTGGGAGGCTCTGGGTGTGATGGGGTCCTTGTGCCCCTCCAGGCTGTGGCCTGCGCTGCCACGTGGGGTGTCGGGAGGGGCTGCGTCCTGAGTGTCGCCGTCGTGCCCAGAGCGTCGCCGCCGCCCCCCCGGACCTCCCCGGACCCCCTGGGCCCCCCAAAGCCCGGCCCCGCTCCTTCAGCCTCTCCCTGCCCTGGCCCCGTCGGGCCTCGTTGCGCCCCCCAGGTGGGACCCCAAAGTCAGGCCCCCTTGGACCCCCCATTTGAGGGGACCCTGGGTTCTGTGCCCCCAAAAAACGACCCCCTTCACTCCCCCAGAGCCCCCCGAGGAGCTGCAGGAGCTGGAGGATGGCGTCTTTGACACCCACCTGTGATGGGTAATGGGGGCCTGGGACCCCCAAACTGGGGTCCTGGATGCCAAAGTCTCTCCAAATTGGGGGCTCAGACACTTGGAAGCCCCCAGCCTGGGGGCCCTGGACACTGGGGTCCCTCACTGACAACCCCTTTCCCTTTTCCACAGAGTCCCGCAGGCTTTGGACCCCCCTGACCTACCTCAGCCTGTGGATTTGGGGGGGCACTGGGGGGTCCCAGACACCTGGGTCCCCAGGGGGAAAGGGGGGGCCTTTCTTGTACTGTGCGAATAAACTCCGTGTCCGTGTGTCTGTCCGTGGGGTCCACTGGGGGGGTGAGGGGGGAGGAATCCAGGTGTCCGGGCCCCGCCCCCACCCCGGGTATCGGTGATGAAGGGGGAAAGGGGGAGGGGGGAGTCAGGGCCCCTCATCAGGATCTGCCGCTAATGAAGGCTAATGAGCCCCCCACGGGGCACAGCTTGGGGAAGGGTGCTCGGGGGAGCTGGGGTGGGGCTGATTATCCTGGGGTGTCTCTATAGGGTTTCTATGGGGCATCATGTGGAGAGGTCACCACGGGGTGTCTGTGGGGCAATTGTGAGACCCCCGGAGGGTCCCTATGGGGCAGCCGTGAGACCCCCGTGGGGCCGGAGCTGTGGGGCAGCTGTGGGGGTCCCTGCGGGGTCTCTGTGGGGCAGATGCAGGACCCCCCGGGGATCTCTGTGGGGCAGCCATGGGTGTCCCTATGGGGTCTCTGTGGGGTGGCCGGGGGTCGCACCATGCCCTGTGCGAAAGGGGGGGTATGCGGGGGGATTTGGGAGGGGGATGCGGGGGAGGGTTGCGGGCGCGCGCGGGCCGGAGCCGGGGAGGAGGGGGTTTGGGGGGCGATGCGGGGGTTGTTGCGGGGGATTGCGGACGCGCGCGGAGCCGGAGCCGTGCGCGTGCCCGGGGCGGGCGGGGGCTGCAGGAGCGGCGGGAGCGGCGGGTGCAGGGCCGCGGCCGGGACCGCCCGGGGCAGGTACCGTGGGGGGCCGCGGAGGCGAGAACGAGGGGCCCGGGGTATCGGGGGCCGGCGGGGTGTGATGGGGACGCGGGGGTCGGAATGAGCGGGGATGGGGGTGCGGGTGCCGGGTGGGGAGGCTGCAGGAGATGCAGGGGATATTTGGAGGCTCCGGAGGGGTCCATGATGCGGGGGGATGTGGGGGAGTGGGGTGTGGCAGGTTTGGGGGTGCAGGGTGCAGGTTTGGGGTGAGGTATGGGGACACAGGAGGATGCGGGGGAGGGTGGAGGATGATGGGGGTCAGGGGACCAGAATGGGGGGACAGTTTTGGGGTCTCAGGGAGGGGGATGCGGGATGGGGGGCGGGATGGGGATGTGGGACTGGGGGGACCGGAGCGTCACATCTCGCCCGCACATCGCCAGGCGGGGTCTGGGGGTGCCCTGAGGGGGGGTGGCAGCTCCCCACCCCGGGGAGGAGCAGCACTCCCCCTCCCCACTGCAGGGTCTGGGGGCTGCATCGTCTCCTCTCCCACCCCAACTGCGGGTCCCCTCCGCCCCCACGAGATTTGGGGAGCTCATCCCCTCCCCCTCGCTGCCGGGAGGGTCTCATCACCCCCCTCCCAATCCCCAGGGCCCCCCCCCTCGGGCGCAGGGCCTGCACTGAGTGTGCAGCACATGCGTGTGCGACAGGCCCGGGCCCCACGGGCGACATCATGCGTGGCACACGCGTGTGAGGGAATGAGAGTGTGAGGGAGCGTGTGAGCGTGCAAAGGGGGCACACGGCCCCGGGATGCATGTGGGTGTGCAGGGGGTTGCACTGCATGGGGGTGCACACGCGTGTGCAGGGCATGGGGGTGAAACAGGGGTGCAGGTGGGTGGGCAGGGGGTGAGTGTGGGGTGTTGGGGTGCAGGTGGGTGCACAGGGCACGTGTGTGTGACACTGGGGGGCACATGGGTGTGTGCATGTCTGGGGGGGTACACACAACTGCATAGGGGGAGGGTGCAGTCCTGGGGTGCACATGAGTGTGCAGGGGGTGTGCTGTGTTGGGGTGCACGTGTGTAGAGGTGTGGGGGTGTTAAACTGAGGTGCACAGGAGTGTGCAGGGGGGTGTTCACGCAGCAGCGGGGTGCACACGAGTGTGAACATGTTTGGGGGTATGTGCATGTCACAGGGTGCACATGAGTGTGCAAGGGCAGTGTGTGCAGACTTGGGGTGAACATGAGTGTGTGCATGTCTGGGGTGTGCACGTGCACCACAGTGGGGTGCACAAGCACGTGAATGTGTTTGGGGGGGGTGTGCACCAAACTGGGGGACACATGGGTGTGCAGGGAGGGGTGTGCAAAGCTGGGGTGCAGGTGAGTGTGCAAGGGGTGCACCCTGTGTTGGGGTGCAGGGCAGTGTGTTGGATCTGGGGGGTGCCTGCCTGTGCAGACCTGGGGTGCACACGAGTGTGCAGGGGGGTTCACACTGCATTGGGGTGCACACGTGTGTGAGCATGTTTGGTGGTGCATTTGCACCAAAGTGGGGTGCAGGGGAGCGTGCAGGGGGTGTGTGTACACACCTGGGGTGCAGGTGAGTGTGCAGAGCGGGTGTGCACACCTGGGGTACAGGGGAGTGTGTGGGGGTGCACAAGGTGTGCAGGTCAGTGCAGGGGGGTTATGCTGTGTTGGGGTGCACACGTGTGTGCGCATCTCAGGGGTGTGCACCAAGCTGGGGTACAGGTGAGTGTGCAGGGGGGTGCACCCCAAAGTGGGGTGCAGGGAGGGGTGCAGACTCCAGTGGGGTGCACATGCAGACACATCTGAGGGGTGTGTGCATGCCAACAGGGGTGCTCCTGAGTGTGCAGGAGGTGTGCACCTCAAAGTGGGGGGCATAAGTGTGTGCAGGGCATGTGTGTGCCAAACTGGGGTCACACACATGTGCGGGGGGGGTAGTGCTGCATTGGGGTGCACGAGCGTGTGCATTTTGGGGAGTGTACAAAGCTGGGGTGCACGTGAGTGTTTGGGGGATTCACACTGGTGTGCACAGGAGGGTGTGAGGGGTGTGCACAAAACTGGGGTGCACGAGAGCCTGTGCAGGTATGTGTGGGGTGTTCACGCTGCCCTGGGGGCACAGGGGTGTGCAGGGGGGTGCAGGTGAGTGTGCAGGGGTCCCCTGCACAAGTGTGAGCGTGTGGCTGCAGAGGGGGTGCACGTGGAGGGGTGTGACCCAGAGTGTGCAAGGTAGGGGGTGTGTGACCCAGCAGGTGTCTGTGTGTGTGCGTGTGTGAGCACGTGTGTGTGTGTGTGTGCATGGAGGGGGTGTGCAGGTGTGTATGTGAGCACGTGTGTGTGTGTGTTTGCACAAGGGTGATGTGTGTGAGCACGTGTGTGTGTGTGCACGGGGGGTGTGTGCAGGTGTGTGTGTGTGAGCACGTGTGTGTGTGAGCATGTGTGTGTGCATGCACAGGTGTGTGTTCAAGTGAGGGGGTGCACACGTGTGTGCCGGGTGTGGGGTTGTACATGCACACATGCGTGTGCATGTACACACATGCGTGTGCCTACGTGTGTGTCCGTGAGTGCATCCGTGCACAGGCATGTGCAAGGCAGGGTTGCTCACACGTGGGAGGTGCAGCCCCAGGCACATGCATGTGCAAGGGCGTGTCTGTGTGTGAGAGCACACGTGTGTGAGGCCGCAGCTGGGGCGGGTTTGGGACAGCCCAGACACGGGGTCGCCCCCCACAGTTCTCCCCCTGTCCCTCCTCCTCCCGGCCCTGTCTCCTCCCCATGACCTTCAGGTGCCTGCGGGGGACACGAGGGACATGAGTGTCTGGGTGCCTCTCCCCCTCCCACTTTTCCCCCCGAGCCCCCACAGACACCCCTCGGGGGACCCAAGCGGCTGAGTGGGGGGGACTTCCCTACAGATGCCCCCCTAGAGTCCCCTTAACCCCCCCGGGGGAGGTGCTGTGTCCGGATTCACCTTCTTCACTCACAGCCTCCCCAGAGCCCCCCCAGACCCCTCTGGGGGGACCCAGGTGTCCAGGTGCCCCCTCCCCCCCTTATCAACCATCAGTGATCGATAATTAATTAATTAATCACCCCCGGGGGGGGAAGGGCACACCGAGGACACCCATGGAGTGGGGGAGTGTGCCCAGACACGGGGAGGGTCAATGGGGTCTCTGAGGGGATCTCTGGGGGGATCCTCCTCACCCTGGGCCCCCCTGGGACTGGGGGTGGGGGGTGCCATGGGGAGGGGGTCGCTGTCAATCCCCCCTCCCCCCCTGCAGGTGCAGCAGTTAATGTGATTGGCTAATTATGCGGCGCATGTTAATGAGCCCCATTAGCCAATGAGGGGTGTTATAAATAACCTGGGGGCTCATTTGCATAATGCCAGGGCCCGGGTTGCTGCGGTGACCGACCCCCCTTCCCCCCCCCCCAATCACCAGGTTAATTAAGGGGCTGATAACTGGCGGGGGGGGGGGGGAGCGGATGCCTGAGCCCACCCCTGGATACCTGGAGCCCCCCTGGACACCTGAGTCGCCCCAAGTTCCTCCTCCCTGACTCTCTTTCCCCTCCAGGTGCCTCCGGACCCCCCGGCCTGGCTGTCGCCCCCGCCGGGGCCACCCATGCGGCTGTGAGAGGACGGGGGTGGCCGGGCCCCCCCAGGCCCCCCCAGGGCCGCCCCAACCCGCCCAGGCTCCGCAGCCACCCCAGGCGCCATGACCTGTCCAGATGCCGAGGGGCACCCGATGCCCAGGGGCCACCAAGAGACTAAAGCCCACCTGGGCTCTGAGACCCACCACAGCTCCATGGTCCATCAAGGCTCTGAGGACCACCAAGAGACTAAAGCCCACTTGGGCTCTGTGGCCACTCGAGGCTCCATGGCCAACTGGGATTCCTTGGTCAACCAGGACCACCGAGAGACTTGGGACCACTTGGGCTCTGTGACTCCCCTGGGCTCCATGACCCATCAGGGCTCCCAGGACCGCCTGGAGACTGAGGCCCACCTGGGCTCTGTGACCAACCAAAGCTTCATGGGTGACCAGGACCCCCAGGACCACCCAGAGCCCAGCACTGATGATGGCTCCATGGTGCTGTTGGACTCAAAGGTCTCCCAAGGCTCCACACGCAACCAAGGCTCTGAGGACCACCCGGAGACCCAGGTCAGCCGGGTCCCTGTGACCCACGTGGGGTCTGTGGCCAATCAAGGTTCCACGGGCAACCAGGACCCCTCGGCCCACCCAGAACCCACCGTTGATGATGGCTCCATGGTCCTGTTGGACTCAAAGGTCAACAAAGGCTCAATGGCTTGTATAGACTTGAAGGTCCACCAAGACTCTATGGCCTCCCAAGTCTGTGAGGACCTCCGAGAGCCCAAGGTCATCCAGGACCCCCTGGCCAACCAAAGCCCCACTGCCCCTGTAGAGGCCAAGGTTAACGAAGACCCTGTAGTGTGTCTAAACTTGAGGGTCCACCAAGACCCTGTAGCCAACCAAGCCCCCGAGGACCCCCAAGAGCCCAAGACCAACCAAGACCCCATGGACCACCTTGACAGCCAGGTTGACCAAGACTCCGTGGCTCTTATAGACTTGAAGGTCCACCAAGCCCCCAGGGCCAATCCAGTGGATCCCCAAGAGACCAAGGTCAACCACAGCTCCACGGCATGTTTGGACTTGAGGGTCCACCAGGACACTGTGGCCAAGGGATGCTGCACCACCCATCCAGGGACTGAGTCCCATCGACCACCCCCACCCACCTGGGCCACCACGGCCCCCCGCCCATGTCCCCACGTCCCCTCGGGCACCCGCCTGGGGCTGGTGCTGCTGACGCTGGGGTCCCTTGTGCTGCCCTGTGCCTGGGGGTCGGTGCTGGAGTTTGGGGGCGCCCCAGGACAGTGGGCGCGCTACGGGCGGTGGGCGCCGGGCGCAGGGGGGCAGCTCAGCTTCCGCCTCAAGACCAACGTGACACGGGCGCTGCTGCTGTACCTGGACGACGGCGGCAACTGTGACTTCCTGGAGCTACTGGTGGCCGAAGGCCGGCTGCGGCTGCGCTTCGCCATTGCCTGTGCTGAGCCCGCCACGCTGGAGCCGCCGGCACCGGTCAGCGACGGACGCTGGCACGCGGTGCTGCTGACCCGGCATGCGCGGCACGCGGCGCTGGCCGTGGATGGGGAGGCCCGGGCGGCCACCGTGCGCTCCAAGCGCCCCGACATGGCCGTGGTCAGTGACCTGTTCGTCGGGGGGATCCCGCCCGACGTGCGGCTCTCAGCGCTGACGCTCAGCACCGTCAAGTACGAGCCGCCGTTCCGCGGGTGGGTGGCCGACCTGCGGGTGGGCGACGCGCCGGCAGCGCTGCTGGGGGCCCAGGGGGTCCGGGGCGATGGTGACGAGCGCTGTACCCACCACCCACCCTGCGCCCACGGCGGCCGCTGCGCCCTGCACCGCGGGGAACCCCGCTGCGACTGCACCGGCACCGGCCACCACGGGCCCTTCTGCGAGGAAGGTGAGGGCGCGGGGAAGGCGGGAGCTGGGGAGTCGTGGGAGGGGTGGCGGCTGTGGTGGGTGTGAAACCAGATGGGGTCCCCATGTCCTGGTATTTCTCCATGTCCTTGCCGCATTGGGCACCTTCGCAACATTGGGCATCACCGTGTTCCTCCATGTTCCTGTGTCCTCGTGTTGTTGTATCCCCAAGTCCCTCTGTGTCTTTGTGTCTTCCTGCTGTTGTGTGTCCTCGTGTGTCCACACGTGTCTTTCTCCGTGTCCTCGTGGCACTGAACACACTCCATGGTGTTGGTTGTGTCCTCGTGCTGCTCATCACGCTGTTTCTCCCTGTCTCCCCTGGTGTTGCGCGTCCTCTTATCACGGTGTTCTCCTGTCTTTCTTTGCGCTTGTGGAGTTCTGTCTTCTCAGTGTCTTTGTGTGTTGGGTGTCCTCATGCTCCATGTCCTCGTGTCCTCCTGGTTCACACATCCTCTGTCCCTGTGTCCTTGTGTCACCCCATGCCTTCACATCACCATGATGTTCCACATCATTGTGGCTGCACACGCGTGTGCTTCTCCATGTCCTCGTGTCCTCCTGGTGTCACTCCCTGTCTTCACCTCTTCCTGCCACTGTGTGTCCCCATGTCCTGATGTCCTTCCTTACCCTTATGGTGTTGCATGTCCACACATGGCCCCCCATGATCCTCGTGTCCCACCCTGGTCCTTGTGTCTCTCCCTGTCCTGATGTCCTTCCATGTCCTCATGTCCCCATCTTTGCCTATCGTTGTGCCCTTGTACCACACAGAGAGGGGGGTGGGTCAGGATCCCCCTGGCAGGGGTTGACAGGAGTTTGGGGACCCCCAGGCCCTCCCCAGAGTGTCACCTCCCGTGTTTACTGGTGCAATTGCACGCCCTGGTGCCCCCACCCATCCCCAACACGTGCACACCCTCGTGCCATTGCATGTCCCGCTGCTCCCGCACGCCCGTGGGCCCTCGTGCAAGGCACCCAGGCCTGGGTGACCTCAGGGGTGACTGGGACAGCTGGGTGTGCCCTGGGTGGCCCCTGGGCATGCCCTGGGCATGGGGGTCCCTCGTCTGGACCCGCCCTCGTGCAAACACGCCCTCGCACACGTCCCCAGGACCCGGGGACAACCGCTCGGTGTCACCGTGGTGACAGCATCCTCCGGGCGCGTTGCCAGGGCTGGTTGCCATGGCGCTGCCGGGGCTGGGTACCCGTTGCCATGGCGATGCTCAGGCCTGTCTCCGTGGCGACGGTTGTCACGGCATCACAGGATGCTCCCTCTGCGTCCTTGAGGGGGGAGAGGGACAGGGACAGGGACAGGGGAATGGAGGGTGCCCTGGGGACCATGGAGGCCCTAGGAGTGCTGCAGGGTACCACGGGGTACATGACCCCTGGGGGGCATGGGGGTGCTGTGGGGTGTGCCAAGGGGATGCAGCCCCTGGAGTGTGCTGTGGGGTGCACTGTGCGGTGCACAGGCCCTGTGGGGTGTGTTATGGGGTGCTGTGTCCTTGTGGACTGTGTTAGAGGGTGCTGGGTCCCTGTGGGGTGCACTATGGGGTATGCAGCCCCCAAGGGGTGCTTTAGGGTGCTATGGGGTGCACTATGGGGTGCAGGGCCCCTGTGGGATGCTTGTGCAGTGCCATGTGTGATGTGGGGTCCCCATGGGTGTGTACAGGGCGTGCCAACCGTCCCTTGGGGTGTGATTTCCCCCCGGGAATGCAAACCCCTCTTGGGGGCTGCAAACCCCCAGGGACACCATGCAGGGCGTGCAAACACCCCTGGGACATGGGGCAGGGTGTGCAAACGGCACCAGGGCGTGCAAACACCCCCCCCGGACGTGTGAATTTATAAACTCTCCTTCGGGGTGTGCACCCCACACACACGCTCTGCCCTGCCCCGAAGGTCAACCCGAGGTCGCAGGGGTGGGAGGGGGCGGGTCACGAGGACACAGTGGGGACACAGGAGGGTCCTGGGCACTAACTGCTCTGCCCCTCCCCCTCCACTGCCCCCCCGGGACCCCCAGAGGAAGAACCCGCGGTGGAAGGTGAGTCAGGGCTGTGTGAGGGGGCATGTTGGGGGTGAGGGGTGGGCACAGCGGGGCGGGGTGGGAGTGCAAGTCTCCGTGTCACCCCCCGAGCAGAGGGTTTGCACGGGGTGGGGGGTTTGTGGCTCAGCAAAGGGGCAGGAAGAGGTACAGGTGTGACAGGGGTGTCACCCCCAGGGCCGTGTGGAGCTGGGGGGCCTCGTGTGTCACAAGGGGTCACGAGGGGTCACGGGGCATCCCAAGGGGGTGCTTGTGAAAGGCAAAGGCCTGTGGGGTGTGAGGGGAGGTGCTTGCATGAGGGGGCGGGGCCACACCAGAGGGCGAGGCTGTGAAAAGGGGGCGGGGCCCACACAAGGAGCACCACCCTCTGCCCCCGGCCATGACGTCACTCTCCGGGTGGCCCAATAAGAGGCTGGCATGCAAATGAAGGGGATGGGGCTGAGCCAATGAAGCGAGGCTCTGCTGTCTAGGGGGTGGGGCTATGCAAATGAGGGCAGGGCTGATAACCAATGGGAGGGGCGGGAAGGATCACAGACTGGCTGGATTGGGTGAGCTCAGCCCCACCCCTGTACAAGGGCCGGGGATTGGATGAGACCCCACGAGAGGCGGGGCTTGCATGAGTGCACACAAATGGGTGTGGCCTGTTGGATGGGCGGAGCCTAAGCAGGTGGGCGTGGTCAGTGCAGGGGCTGTGGGTTTTACAGGGGCGGGGCCTGTACAAAGGCCGGGACCCGCATCCACGTGCATCGCACGAGGCCCTCCTGGAGCCCCCCCCCGGCCAAGGGTCCCGGGGTGGGGGAGGGTCCCCGCGCCAGGGGCGGCCCCGCCCCCCCGTGTCTCATCCCTCCCCACCCCCTGGCTTTTCCCCGAAACCTCGGAAAAGGGAAAAACCCGCGGGAAGGCAGAGGGGGAAGGGCAGTGCTGCCTGTGTGGCCCCGCCCCCCGCGCTTGTCCCCGCCCCCGCCCTTCCTACCCCCGGCATCGCCCGATGCCGTCACAAGTTAAAGGAGGTTTAAGTTGTGACGGGGCCCCTCCCCCACCCGGGGCCCCTCCCTCCCCCCTGGGACTTTCGGTCATTTTGGGTTTTTTGGTTAATTTTAATTTTTTTAATTCTGATTTTTTTATTTTTATCTTTTTTAATTAATTTCTCTTTCATTCCCATTTTCCCCTTTTGTTCCCATTTGGCTGCTTTTCCTTTACTTTTTCGTTTTATTTCCCTTTTTCTTTTACTTTTCCCATTATTTAAACTTTTTTATTATTTTCCCTTCTTTAATTATTTTTCATTCCTTATTAGTAGTTGTTATTTTATTATTTCCCCTTTTTTCGTGACTTTCCCTTTATTTTTATTATTTTTCCTTTTTTACATATTTTCCCTTCTTTAAATTATTTTCCCTTTTTATTTTTTCCTTGTTTTATTCCTCTCCATTTTTAATAACAGTCCCCCCTTTTTTATCATTTTCTCCTTATTTTAATTATTTTTCTTCTAAAAATTGTTTTTCTCTCTTGAATAATTTTTTGAATATTTTCCCTTTTTGTATCCAATTTTTCTTTTTTATCTCCCTTTTTTGCTTTGCCTTCCTTACTGCTTTTCTTCTTTTTTTTTTTCTCTTTGATTAGTTTCCCTTTTTAAATTATTTTTCCTTTTCCCACTTTTTTCTATTTTAATTTTTTGCTCTTTTCCCTTATTTTGCTGATTTCACCCTTTTTATCAATTTCCTCCTTTCCCTTGCTTTGACCCTTTTCACTTTTTTCCTCTTTCTCCTTTTTCCTCCCTTTTCCCTTTCGTCCCTTTTCCTTTTTCCCTTCCTTTCCCTACTTTTCCTTTTTTCTGTTTTCCGTTTTTCCATTTTTCTTTTTTCCCGTTTTTCTCTTTCTCTGCTTTTTCTCCCTTTCGTTTTCTTTCAACACTTTTGTTTCCTTTCCCATTTTACCCCAATTTCCTTTTCCCCACCACTTTTCCCCATTTCCCTCCCCGCTCCGAGCACCTCCCCCTCCCCTCCCGCCCGTGTTTAAACACTTTCCCTTTTCTTTCCCCAAAATTTTCCCTTTTCCCATCACTTTGGCTTTCGTTCTCTGCACCTCCCCCGTCCCTCTCCCTCCCTCGCCCCGTCCCCTCCCTCCCCTCCTCCCCCCAGGTCCCGCCCACCTGCGACTCACCGGCCAAGGTAAAGACGCGCCCTCGGGCCCCTTCCCCACCCCATCCTCATCATCCTCCCCCTCCCTACCTCCATCCCCTCCATGTCCCTCCATCGTGTCTGTGGCTCGTGCGACACGGGGGAGGGGCGGCCGCCTCGCACGGGGACGGGGGTGGGGTGGGGGTGGAGGGGGTGGGATGGGATGGGGGGAGGGACAGCCCCTTCCATGAGCCCTCGTGCAAGGGGGGGTGAGGGCAGCGGCCCCTCGCACGAGGCCTGGGGGGCTTCCCCTCACCCCATGAGGACCAGGGGTGCATTTGAGCCCCCCACGCACGAGGGGGGCCTGAGGGTCCTGCACCCCATCCCCCCCCTCCCGAGGAGGGGGGCAGGGGGTCCTTGCATGGGCATGGGGTTGTGGGATTGGGTGGCCCCTCGTGCGAGGACCTTGAGGGTCCCCTTGCCCTGGCCCGGGGGTCGCACACCTGTGCACACCTGGGCCCCCCCTGACGTGCCCCTTCCCCAGGGCCCGCCGAGGTCGCTGAGGGGGGGCCCGGCCGCGGCGCCGGTGAGATCCAGCAAGCGGCGAAAGGTCAGTGAGGGCGTGACCCTCCCCACTCACCAGGGACCCCCCCTAGATCCTCCAGGAGCCCCCCTGTCCCCCTGCACATCTGGGTCCCCTTGGGGCCACCCACCCACACCTGGGACCTCCCAGGACCCCCCAGGGCCCCCAGCATCCCCCTGCACACCCACGACCCCATTCCCAGACCAGTGTGAGGTCCTGATGTGACATCCCCAAGACAAAACACCCCCATGGAAGACCCCAGTGCAAGGTCTGGTGACAGCGAGACCCCGCTGCGAGATCCCCCGACGAGGTCCCTTGTGCGAGGTACTCCATGCAAGGTCCTTGTGACAATGTCCCCACGACAACATTCCCACACCAGATCCTCACCCCAAAGTCTCCATCATCAGGTCCCCGGTGAGAGTTCCCTGTGCCAGACCCCTGTGCAACACCCCATTGCCGGGTCCCTGCTGCACCGTCCCCACTGGTGTGTCCCCATCACAACGTCCCCATCGCAACACCCCCGTGCAAGACCCTGTTCCGATGTCCCCATGCACAGACCCCATTAGCAGGTCCCTGCTGCAGTGACAAGGTCTCCACATCAGGTCCCCCTGTGAGGTCCCCACACCGGGTCCCAGTGATGAGGTCTCCACACCAGGTCCCCCCCTTGTTCCCCCCAGGCCGCGCCGAGTACGTGGCCACGTTCCGGGGCAGCGAGTTCTTCTGCTACGACGTGTCGCGGTCGCCGGTGCAGAGCAGCGCGGACGAGCTGGCGCTGGCATTCCGCACGCGGCAGCGCCACGGGCTCCTGCTCCACACCGGCCGCGCCGCCGACTTCCTCAACCTGTCGCTCAAGGCCGGCGCCGTGTGGCTCGTCATCAACCTGGGCGCCGGCGCCTTCGAGGCACTGGTGGAGCCCGTCAACGGCAAGTTCCACGACGGCGGGTGGCACCACGTGCGCGTCACGCGCAACCTGCGGCAGGTACGGCAGGGGAGGGCAGGGGAGGGGGGGCGGTCCCAGAGGGGGCAGCTGGGAGTGATGAGAGCCTTGGGCAGCCACCCAGCTGACAGTCTTGGCAGCTCCCCAACTGGGAGCAATGGGAGCCTTGGTCAACCACCCAACTGGGAGCACTGGGAGTAATGGTGGCCTTGATCGGCTTCCCAACTGGGAGCCCTGGGAGCGATGGGAGCCCTGGTCAACCATCCAAGACCACTGGGCATTTTGCTGAGCTCCCCAGCTGGGAGTACTGGGAGCAATGGTTGCCTTGGTCAGCTCCCCAACTGGGAGCACTGGGAGTGATGGGAGCCTTGGTCAAGAGCCCAGCTGGGAATCACCCAACTGGGAATACCAGATGGCTTGGTCAGCTCCCCAGCTGGGAGCGTTGGTTTTCTTGGTCAACCACTCAGCTGGGAGCATTGGGAGCAATGGGCATTTTGGTCAGCTGCCCAACTGGGAGCACTGGTTGTCTTGGTGAAGTACCCAACTGATAGGATTGGGTGTCTTGGCCAACCACCCAACCAGGAAATCCAGTTACCTTGATCAGCTCCCCATCCGGGAGCACTGGGTGTTCAGTAAGCTACCATACTGGGAGCACTGGGAACAGTGGGTTCCTTTATATGCTCCCCAACTGGCAGCAAAGGGTTCCTTAATCACCTTCCCAACTGGGAGCACTGGGAGCCTTGATCGACTACCCAACTGGGAGGACCAGTGCCTTGGTCAGCTCCCCAGCTGGGAGCACTGGTTGCTTTGATCGCTCCCCAACTGGGAGCACTGGTTGCGTTGGTCAAGCCCCAGTTGGGGCTTACGGACATGTGGGTCAACCACCCAACTGGGAGCACTGGGTGTCTTGGCCACCTCCCCAACTGGGAGCACTGGCTGCTTTGGTCAACCACCCAACCGGGAGCACTGGGCGTCTTTCAACCACCCAACTGGGAGCACTGGGAGCACTGGACATGTTGGTCAACCACCCAAGCTGGGAGCACCGACAGCAGGATCTCTCCCCAACTGGGAGCGCTGGTTCCTTGGACCCTCCCAAAGTGGGAGCACTGGACATGGGGGTCCCTGCCCGACCCGGGCTCCCCGTGTGGCGACAGGTGGGGGTGGGGGTGCCCCCGCCCCCCCTCTAACAACTCTCTGCTTCTCTCCCCCAAGGTGGGCGCCGCCCCTCCCCCCGTGCAACGCCCCTCACCCCCTCCTTGTGCAACGCCCCTCCCCCTGTGTGTGCGCGTGCCACTAACACGCTTCCCGCCGCGGGGCCCCCCACTAACCTCCCGCCCCTGACTAATCCTGGGGGGGCCCCCCCTTAACGAAAACAACCGACCCCCGACCCCCCCCAACGCCCCCAAACGTCACGTTTGTGTTTTGTCCTTCTCTCGCCGCCAGCACGCAGGGATCGGACACGCTATGGTAAACAAACTGCATTACCTGGTAGTTATCACTCTATTGTTACTCCTTGGCTTCGCCGTGGCCCCACCCCCACCTTTTGGGGCCAATCCGGGGGATTTTGGGCAATTTTCACCCATCCGCCATCTTGCGGCCGAGCTTCGGCTCCCTCATGCCAAAAAGAGCTGGTTTCCCCCCCAAAAAAATCCTTCCTGAGAGGGCGTGTGTTACTCGATGGGGGTGATGTGGCACCTCAACCCATCCCCCACCCCATTTTGGGGTGAATTTTAGAGGTTTTGGGCAATTTTCACCAATCCACATTTTGTGGGCGAGCTTGAGGTCCCTGATGCCAAAAATATCCATTTCCCCTCCAAAAAAAATCCTGCCTGGGGTCAGAAAGGGCTGATTTTCCCCAAGGGAGTGATGTGTGGTCCCACCTCCCCCCATTTTTGGATGAATTTTAGGGATTTGGGGCAATTTTCACCCATCCACCATCTTGTGGCTGAACCTTGGTTCCCTGATGCCAAAAATATCTGGTTTTCAAAAAAAAAAATCCTTCCTGAGAGGGTGTGGTTTAATCGATGGGGGTGATGTCCCCCACCCCCCATATGCCCTCCAAACGCCCCCATTTTGGTGTGAATTAGTGAATTGGGGGGATTTAGGGCAAGTGGATAAACCTACCACCTGCAGCAGAGCCTCAACTCCCCTATGCTAAAACTGACAGACTTCTCCCCTAACAAAGTCTATCTGGGGTCAGGAAGGACTGATTTTCTCCAAAGGGGTGATTTGGGCTCTGTTTTGGGATGAGTTTTAGGGATTTGGTGCAATTTTCCCCCAGTGCGTCATCTGGGGTGAAGCCTCGGCTCCCTGCTGCCCAAACCAGGCATTTTCACCCCAAAATCCCACCTGGGGAGGCTCCTGTTCCCCTGGAGGCTGATGTGGAGTCCCACGTCCATTTTTGGGGGTGATTTCTTGGGATTTGGGGCAATTTGATACCAACTTCCCCCCAGACACAGCCAGGCCTCAGGTCCCCGACACCAAACCCGGCAGATTTCCCCCCAGAAACCCGGTGGGTGTCTGGGGAGGCTGGTTTTCCTCGAGCCGAGGATGGAGGGTCCCAAATTCACCTCCTTTCAGGGCGAATTCTTGGGATTTGGGGCAATTTGCTTGATCTGCCACCTCGTGGCCAAGTCGCGGCCCCGCAGGGCCAAAACCAGCCGGTTTTCCCCCAGAATCCCGCTCGGGGAGGATGTCACACTCCCCCCGCGCCGCCCCCGTTTTGAGGCAATTCCTTTGGATTTTGGCCCATTTTTGCCCCTCTCTCTGCAGGGAGCCCCGCCCCTTTCTCGCTCCCCGAAACCAGCCGCTTTCACCCCAAACCCGCCCCAGGGGGTGTCAGGACCGCAGGGAGTGGGTGACATTTTTTGGGTGCCCCCTCCCCAAATCGAGGACGGAAACGGCGTTTTCAGGACAAGCTGCCGCCCCTCCCCCGCCCCCCGCGCAGGCAGCGGGGCCGCCCCCTCCTTCCCGGACCCCCAAATCCCCCCGGGGTCGGGTCGGGCCCCGCTGCCTGCGCCGAGTCCTCGCACGGCCCCGCACGCCTTTGCACGGCCTCACTAACACTGTGACCCGCCCAGCCTTCCTCCCCCGCCCTGCTCCTCATCCTCATCCTCCTTCCCCTCCCCATCCCCCCCGGGGGGCACCGGGGCCGCCCCCACCGCGGGGGGAGGAGCTGGGGGGCGTGCACAGGTGTGACCGTGTGTGTGTGTGTGTGTGTGTGTGTGTGTGTGTGTATGTACAGGTGTGTGCACGGGGGGGGGTGTGTGTGCACAGGTGTGTGCACAGGTGTGACCCTATGTGTGTGTGCGTGTGTGCACAGGTGTGACTCTGTGTGTGTGTGTGTGTGTGTGTGTGTGTACAGGTGTGACCGTGTGTGTGTCTGCACAGGTGAGTGCTCAGGTGTGACCCTATGTGTGTGTGTGTGCGTGTACACAGGTGTGACCATGTGTGTGTGTGCGTGTACAGGTGTGACTGTGTGTGTGTGTGCGTGTCCATGTGCGTGTGCTCACACGTCAGAGCTGCCTCGGGGCTGCCCCGGTCCCTCCCAGGGCCCCGCTGCCCCCCTGCACGCCCCCGTTCCTTGCACACCCTCACCCACGCGCTTGCACGCTCCTCGCACACATGTGACGCCCTTCGCACACCCTTTTCACAGCCCTTGCACACATGTGACGCCCTTTGCACACCCCCTGCACGCCCCGGCACACGTGTGACACCCTTTGCACGCCCCTCGCACGCCCCCCGCGAGCTCCCCCCACTAACGGCCGAGTTTGTGTCTGAGCTTCGTTCTGCCCCGGGACCCCCCAAAACTCGTTACTAACCCCCTTCCCCCTGTGTCACCCCCTGTGTCACCCCCACCCGCCCCACCTCGTCACCCCACCCCCATCCTCACTTGGGGGTTCCTTGAGGGGTCCCCGGGACAGCAGGAATTAGGGGCCTTGGATCCCCCCTGCACCAGGAGTGCCCACAGGACCCCCAACGAGACCCCCATTGTCACCCCCTTGAACCGTCCTTCCTCCAGGTGCCCCCCAAGACCCCCAGACCCTCATCGTCCCCATCACCCTCTATGTCTCCAGTGTCCCCCATCCCCTCATCACTCCCCCACATCACCCCCATCCTCGTCTCCCACCACTTTCCCCCAGGACCCATCACCCCCAACGTCACCTCCCTTGTCCCCCGTCCTCCACTGTCCCCCATTTCTCCCATCACCCTCCATGGTCCCCGACATCTCCATTGCTCCCCATCACCCCCTGCTCCCATCTCCCCATCACCCCTTTCCCCCAGCCCCCTTCCCACCTCCCCGTTTTGGGGTGCCCCGGCCATCCGGGGGTCCCCGCTGAGGCCGCGCCGCTCGTGCCGCAGGTGACGATCTCGGTGGACGGGATCCTGACCACCACGGGCTACACGCAGGAGGATTTCACCATGTTGGGCTCCGACGACTTTTTCTACGTGGGGGGGTCCCCCAACACCGCCGACCTGCCAGGGTCTCCCGTCAGCAACAACTTCATGGGCTGCCTCAAGGATGTGAGTCTGGGGGGACATGGGCTTGGGGACCCCCCTTCCCTCACCTGTACCCCCCCGGTGGTGTACAGGTGCATGGGGCACGGTGGGGCATTGGGGAAACCCCGAGCCCCCCCGTGACTCCCCTGCCCCCCCTCGCCGTTGATGTCCAGCTGTATAGGGTGCAGTGGGACCGGGGTGTGGGGCCTGTGGGTCACAGCGAGGTTTTGGGACTCCTGTGACCCCCCTGACTCCCTGTGTTCCCCGTGCGGGTGGTGTACAGGTGCTTGGGGTACAGTGGGATGTTGGGGACCTCCCTGGCCCCCCGACTCACCTGTCGCTCCTGTTCCCACCCCCACAGGTTGTGTACAAGAACAACGACTTCAAGCTGGAGCTGTCGCGGCTGGCGCAGGAGGGGGACGCGCGGGTGACGCTGCACGGGGCGCTGCTGTTCCACTGCGACCCCCCCCCAGCGCTGGACCCCGTCACCTTCACCACCCCCCAGGCGCACCTGGCGCTGCCCACCTGGCCCCCGGCCCGCGCCGGCTCCGTGTCCTTCGACTTCCGCACCACGGAGCCCAACGGAGTCCTGCTCTTCGGGCAGGGTCCCGCCCGCGACCCTCCGCCGCCCCTGGGGCCACTCCCACCGCCCCGACTTCCTGGCGCTGGAGCTGCTGGACGGGCACCTGTACCTGCTGCTGGGCATGGGCGCGGCGGGGCTGCGGCTCCGCGCCAGCGCCCGCAAGGTCACGGACGGAGAGTGGTGCCACGTGGACGTGCAGCGCGACGGGCGCAAGGGTGAGGGGCCGAGGGCCAAGGGGGAGTCGGGGTGGGAATGGGGGCTCAGACGAGGGGCAGGGTGGCGACGATGACAGGTGGGTGCCCAGAGAGGTGCCCAGGGAGGGTCTGCACAGGTGTGAGGGTGGTGTCCAAGGAGGGGTCACAGCTCTGAGGGGTGGGCGGGGGCACAGAGGGTTTGGGGGTGTGGGGGCTGTACAGGTGCAGGTCCCAGGTGTGCAGGGCGTTGTGCAGGTGGGAGGTGTCTCCTTTATCCCTCCCTTTGTCGTGCACCTGGTGCACCCCAATATCCCTCCACATTTCCCCCCTTTCCCCAGGCTCGGTGTCAGTGAACAGCTGCAGCACCCTGACCCCTGACTCCCTGACCCCTCCCAGTATTGACCCCACGTGCCCCCAGGCTCGTGTCAGTGAACGCCGCAGTACCCTGACTCCTGACCCCATACCCCAGTATTGACCCTACACGTGCCCCCAGGCTCGGTGTCAGTGAACAGCTGCAGCACCCCCTGTACCCCCCCTGACCCCCCCATACCCCAGTATTGACCCCTACACGTGCCCCCCAGGCTCGGTGTCGGTGAACAGCCGCAGCACCCCGTTCCTGGCCAGCGGGGACCGCGATGTGCTGGACGTGGGCGCAGAGCTGTACCTGGGGGGGCTCCCCGAGGGCCGGCCCGGCCCCCCCGCGCCCCCCGAGCTCTGGGCTGCGGGGCTGCGCCTCGGCTTCGTGGGCTGCGTGCGGGACCTGTTCGTGGACGGGCGGAGCCGTGACGTGCGGGCGCTGCTGGGGCCCGGGGGGGCCCCGGGGGTCGTCCCGCTCTGCGCGCGAGACCCCCCCCGGCTGTGCGCGAGCGGGCCCTGTCGCAACGGAGGGACCTGTCGCGAGGGCTGGAACCGCTTCGTGTGCGACTGCCGTGGCACCGGCTACCTGGGGCCTCGCTGCGAGACAGGTGAGGGGGGGACACGCGCAGGGGCTCGGGGGTCCCACGGGATGGACGGGGCACCCCCACAGTGTCTGGGACCCAGCGGGGGCTGCGGGTCCTTGGAGGGAACAGCCCTGGGGAGGGGGCACCGAGTACCTGGGACTGCACTGAGACAGGTGAGGGGGGGACAGGGGCATCAGGGGTCCCCCAAGGTGGAGGGGTCACCCTGGAGTGCCTGGGACCCCCTGAACACTTGGGTCCCCCCGACACCTGGAGATGGAGGTCGCCAGACCAAGCGGGTCCCCCCAGGTCCCCACAGAGGGGGTCCCCACATATCCAGTGCCAGAGTCCCCCCTCTCTGACCCCCCGAGGCCACAGCACTGAGCTGTAATGCAGCACAGTGGGGCTCACCGGGGTTCCCTGGACATGGGGGTCCCTGTGCCGGGGGTCCCGGTGCCAGGGGTGATGGGGGTTGCCCTGTCCCCGCAGAGGCCGCGGTGCTGAGCTACGATGGCAGCATGTACCTGAAGGTGCAGGTGCCGGGGGAGCAGACGGAAGCCGAGGACGTGTCCCTGCGCTTCATGTCCCCCCGCGCCTTCGGCCTCGTCCTGGCCACCACCTCGCGCCACTCGGCCGACACCCTGCGCCTCGAGCTGGACGGGGGGCGCATGAAGCTCACCCTCAACCTGGGTGAGCTCCCCGGGACCCCCCATATGCCCCCAGTATGGTCCGACCCCAAAACCCTCCCTGAAAACCTCCCTGAAGTCATCCCAAATGGGGCCCGAGTCGGTTCTTGTCACCCCGAAATGGCCAAAATAGTGCCTGGGACCCCAAAATAATGCCTGGGACCCCAAAATTGCTCAGCTGCTGCCTGGGATCTTGGAATGATGTTCAGGACTTGGTGTCCAAATCAGTTCTCACAACCCCAAAAATGGTCAAATTGGTTCCTGGGACCCCCAAACATCCCCAAAATGTTGCCCAGTTCAGTGCTCATGGCTCCAAAACAATCAAGTTGGGGCCTGGGACCCCAGAATGATGTTAAAAATCCCAAAATAGTCCCTGAATCTGTTTTCTTGACCCTGAAATGATCAGGATCGTGTCTGGGACCCCCAAAATGGTGACCAGGTCCCAAAAATGTTTCCCAAATGGTGCCTGAGTTGGTTCTTGTGCCCCCAAAATGTTCAAGTCGATGGCTGGGGCCCCAAAACGTCCCCCAGTGGGCACCCTGAATGGTGCCCAGGTCCCAAAAATGGTGCCCAAGCACCCCAGAATCACACCTGGGACCCCCAGCCAGGCCGAGGGGGATTTATGGGAGCCGACTCGTCACCCCTGTCCCCGTCGAGTCCCGTCGGGTCCCCTCCCCCCTCCCCGGGTTTGGGGCCTTCGTGACCCCCCCGCTGCCACTTGGGGCACAGCGCTGGGACCCCCCAAGGGGTTGAGGGTCCCCCCAGGAGATTGGGGTCCCCCCCAGGGTTGGGGATCTCCCCTTCAACCCCTTCCATTGGGGGGGACCCCCATGGGACTGCAGGTCCTCTATGGGGTGGGGACCCCCCCATGGGATTGGGGTCCTCCTGTGGGATTAGGGACCCCCCCATGGGATCAGGGACCCCCCCTGGAATTGGGGACCCCCCCATGGGGTTGGTGCCTCCCCCATGGGATTGGGAACCCCCTGGGTCCTGGCGTTTGCCCCCCCCGCCCCGCAGCGGTTGACGAGGGGGGGCCCAGCCCTGGGTGCTGGATCCCCGAGGATCTCCCAGGATCCCTGGGATCCCCCGGGCTGGGCCCTCAGGGCGGCCGTGACCCCCCAAGAGGTGCCAGAGACCCCCCAGTCCCTCCCAGACTGGCTGCTGGCCTAATCCCAGCCCAGTCCCATCCCAATTCCATCCCAGTCCTGGTCTATCCCAGTCCAATCCTGCTCTCCATCCCAATCCTAGTCCCCATTCCATCCCAGTCTCCATCTGAATTCCAGATCAGTCCTAGTCCACTCGCCATCCCAGTCCAATTCCAATTCCATTCTCAGTCCCATCCCCATCACAGTTCTCATCCCAGTCCCAGTTCAATCCACATCCCACCCCACCCCAGTCCCTCTCAGTGCCCCCCACTGGCACCTCGACCCCCGGCCGCCCCCCCGTCCCCGGGGCGCCCCTGGCGGCGGCAGCGAAGGACCTGACCCGTGTCTTCTCTTCCCAGACTGTGTCCGCGTGGGCTGTCACCCCAGTAAGTGCCACCCCCGCCCCCGGGACACCCCAGAGCCCCTGGGGAGACCCACCTGACCCCCAAACCCCCCAGGACACCCCACTGGAACAACCCCCTGAAATCCCAGGACACCCCCTGACCCCCTCAACCTTTCTGGAACACCCAAAACCCACCCCAGGGACCACCAACCCCCAAAAACCTCCCCCAACCCCCCCTTGAGTGCCTGGGTCACCCCCCCATGTGTGTGACAGGTGTGTGCGGACAAGGGGGGGGAGGTTGGGTGTTTAGGGTGTGCACACGTGTGTGTGTGTTCAGGTGTGTGCACCTGTGTGTGTGTGTTCAGGTGTGTGCACATGTGTGTGTGTGTTCAAGTATGTGCACATATGTGTGTGGGTGTTCACGTGTGTGCATATGTGTGTGCAGATGTGTTTTAGGGGTGTGCCCATGTGTGGAGGGGGTGTGCCAGATGTGTCCAGGCATGTGCCAGGTGTGTCCAGGTGTGTGCCAGGTGTGTCCAGGCGTGTGCCAGGTGTGTTCAGGTGTGTGCCAGGAGTGTCCAGGGGTGTCCAGGTGTGAGCACACGTGTGAGCACATGTGTGAGCACACGTGTGCGTGGGGTCCATGTGTGGTGTTTGTGTGTGTGCTCACCTGTGCGTGCAGGGGGTGTTTGCAGGTGTGGGTGTTGTCACCCGGCTGTGCATGTTCACCTGGTGTTCCTGGTGCCCTCAGTGTCCCCTGGTGCCACTGGGAGCCGTGGCATCACCCGGTGCTGCTCAGTGTCGAGTCACCTGGTGTCACCCGGTGTCACAATGTCACTGGTGTCAGTGTCACCCGGTGTCACTGGGTGCTGCGGAGTCACCAGCACAGCAGTGTCCCTTGGTGTCCCCAGTGTCACTGGTGTCCCGGTGTCCCAGTGTCCCAGAACAGTGACATCCCCCGATGTCCCCTGGTGTGTTGATGTCCTGGTGTCCCCCGGTGTCCCGGTGTCCCCTGGTGTCCCTGGTGTCCCGGTGTCCCGGTGTCCCCCAGTGTCTTTGGTGTCCCCGGTGTCCCGGTGTCACCCGGTGCCCGTGTCCCCGCTGCCCCCAGGCAAGGGCCCCGAGACGCTGTTTGCGGGGCAGCGGCTGGACGACAACGAGTGGCACTCGGTGCGCGTGGCCCGGCGCGGGCGCAGCCTCCAGCTCGCCGTCGACAACGTCACCGTCGAAGGTGACACTGCGGGGACAGCGCGGGCTCATGGGGGTGGTGGGACATGGGGACAGGGGGACAGGGGGTGCTCAGGCCACAGGGCCCATGGGGACATGGATGAAGGTCCGTGGGGACACGAGGAGATGAGTGCACAGATAGATCCCTGGGGGTGATATGGCCAGGCCAGCGGGGACACAGTTGCTCAAGTCCATGGGGACGCGGCGTGTGGTGCCAGGTCCGTGGGAACACGGACAAAGGTCTGTGTGGGGGCACGAGGCAATGGGTGACCAGGTCAGTGGGGACATGGCCAGTGGGGCTGTGGGTCTGTGGGGGCGTGGGTGAAGGTCTGTGGGGCTGGGTGGCAATGGGTGCACAGGGCCCTGGGGGTGAGGGTGCACAGGGACGAGGTCACCAGGTCCATGGGGATGTGGCGGATGGGGTGGAGGTCCATGGGGTGCATGAGGACACGGGGCTGTGGCACATGGGACCGCGGGTCCTTGGGTGCCCGGTGACCGCCCCCCGCGGCCCCCGCTCCCGCAGGGCAGCTGTCGGGCTCGCACACCCGCCTGGAGTTCCACAACATCGAGACGGGCATCGTGACCGAGCGGCGCTTCCTGGCCGTGGTCCCGTCCAACTTCCTGGGCCACCTGAGTGGACTGGTGTTCAACGGGCTGCCCTACCTGGACCTGTGCCGGGACGGCGACATCAGCTCCTGCGAGCTCAACGCGCGCTTCGGCCGCCGCGCCATCGTGGCCGACCCCGTGGCCTTTGGGGGCCGTGGCTCGTACGTGGCGCTGGCCACGCTCCAGGCTTTCGCCTCCTTCCACCTCTTCTTCCAGTTCAAGACCACGGCGCCCGACGGGCTCATCCTCTTCAACGGCGGCAGCGGCTCCGACTTCCTCGTTGTCGAGCTCGTCAAGGGGTGAGGGGGCACCAGAAGGCTCCGGGGGGACTCTGGGGGGGCCTCAGGGTCCTTTGGTACCACCTGGGGAACACCAGGGATCCCATAACCCTTCTGGGGATCTCAGGGACTTTCCCAGACCTTGGGGTCACCAGTGAGGGACCTTGGCGACCTCCTGAAGCCCCTCAGGACCTCAGAGACCACTCAGGACACCAGGAGGGTCCTGGAGACCTCAGGGTCCACCTGGGAACCTCAGGGACCTCCTCAGCCTCATCGAACAGTGGGACCCCTTGACCCCCTGAGCCCTCAGGGACTCCCCACCCCAAGTGCCCAACCAGCCTTAGGCCACGCCCCCTCGGGACACACCACGCCCCCACAACGACCACACCCAGGCCGAGACCACGCCCCCAGTCACATTCACGGTTTGATTTGGGGAGGGGGCTCCTCTCACCTCAGCCCCATCCCCGTTTTTTGGTCAAGCCCTGCCCCTTCCAGACCACGCCCGTCCCTGACCATGCCCCCTGGCCCAGTAGCACCCCCTATGTGATTGACCTTTTGGAGAGGGGGTGTCCCCTCGAGGGAATCCCCTGGGTCCAGGCCCCCCCCGCCCGGACCACGCCTCGTCTGAGGCCCCGCCCCCCGCACAGGTACATCCACTACGTGTTCGACCTGGGCGAGGGTCCCTCGCTCATGAAGGGCAACTCGGAGCAGCCGCTGCACGACGGGCGCTGGCACGAGGTGGCCGTGGCTCGGGAGGGGGGGGCCCTGCACGGGCTGCGCGTGGACGGGCGGCCCGTGACCCAGCACGGGCAGGGGGCCCGCGGCCTCCAGCTCAAGGGTGAGCGCCGGGGGGCACCCGGGGAGGCATCGTGGGGGGCACCTGGAGGGGGGCGTAAGTGCGGGGGTACCCACGGCGTGGGGGGATGGACGGGGGAGCACCGATGGGGGAGCTTCTAAAGGGATCACCTGGGGTGGAGGGGGTCACCGCAGTGGGGTCACCCTCGGCAGGGGCACGGGGGAGGGTGTAAACCCCTGAGCCCCCATGGGTGCGCCCTCGAGGGCAGATGTACCCTGAGGGGCCGGTGGGGTGCAGGGGAGGGGTCTCCCTGCAGTCTCCCCCGTGGGTTACCCCCCCGCCGGAGGAACTTTACATCGCGGGGGGGTCAGCCCGGGGCTCTCGGGGGGTGCAGGGGGGATCCGTGTCTCCCCCGAGTGACCACCCCCCGTGTCTCCCCAGGTGAGCTGTACGTCGGGGGGGTCAGCCCGGGGCTCCTGGGGCGTCTCCCGCGGCTCGTGGCCTCCCGGGGGGGCTTCCGGGGCTGTTTGGCCTCGCTGGACCTCAATGGGCGACTGCCCGACCTGCTCGGGGACGCCCTGCGGCGCGTGGGGGACGTTCGGAGGGGCTGCGACGGTGAGGACTGGGGGGATGGGGAGGCAGGGTTGGGATCAGGGAAATGGGGGGCACAGGGAAATGGGGGACACAGGAAAATGGGAGGCACAGGGATATGGGAGGCACAGGGATATGGGGGGCACAGGGAAATGGGAGGCACAGGGATATGGGGGCACAGGGGTGCAAGGGCAGGGGGTGTCTGTGGCTGGGGATGGTGTCGAGGTGCAGGGGGTGCACAAGAGTGGCTTTGGGAGTTGGGGGCGCACAAGGATAAGGGATGCACAAGGGTTGGGGGTGCATGGGGGCACAGGCGTGCAGGGGGTTGCAAAAAGTGGATGGGAGTGGATGGGGGGCACAGGGGGCAGGAAGAGGTTTGGGGACGCAGGGTGGGGTTTTGGGGGTGCCCGGAGACCGGTGGGGATGCACAAGAGCACACGAAGGTGCCCAGGTCACAGGGGGCAATGAGGGGGCCCAAAGGCAGGAGGGTGGCGGGGGGTGCACACGGAGGGCACACGGGGGGTCACGAGGAGGGCTCTGCTCTCTCCATCGGGGCTGGGCTGGGGGCAGGGGTCCCCACAAGCCCCGGTGCCCCCAGGCCCCAGCACGACGTGCGCCGAGGACTCGTGTGCCCACGGGGGCGTTTGCCTGCAGCAGTGGGACGGGTTCACCTGCGACTGCAGCATGACGGCCTTCGGGGCGGCTGTGCCGAGCGTGAGTGGGGGCTGGGGGCGTGGGGCGGTTGGGAGGGGGTCTCTGGGGGCTCCAGCTGTGCTGGGTGCGACTGGGGGGCCAAGGGATATGGAGGGGGCATGGGGGGGTCTTCGGGGGGCCCGGCTGTGCCGAGTGTGAGTGGGGGGCACTGAGGGATGCAGGGAGATCGGGGGGAGTGTGGGGGTCCCTCACACCAGGAGGAACCCGTGCCCCTCTCACGAGGACCCCGCGATCCCCAGGACTGTGCACAGGGGGCAGGTGGCCCCGTGTGGTCTCAGGTGGCCTCGTGTGTCACACGTGTGTCCCTTGCACGGGGGCCTGTGCCCCAGGGCACTTGCACGAGGGCTGTGTGGCCTCACGTGTCACACAGGACACGCGTGTCCCTCACACGAGGGCCGTGTGCTTTCATGTGTCACACAGGACACGCATGTCCCTCACATGAGGGCATCCACCCTCCTCAGCGTGTGGCTTCACGTGTCACACAGGACATGCATGTCCCTCACACGAGGGCCACGTGGCCTCATGTGTCACACAGGACACGCGTGTCCCTCACAGGAGGGCTGTGTGGTCTCGCGTGTCCCACGGGACACGTGTGGGGTGTGTGTCCCTCCTGTGGGTGTCCATGGCCCTTGTCCCTTGCAGGAGCACTCTGTGCCCCCGGGGCTGTTGCACAGGGGGTGTGAGGTGTCACGCGTGTGTCCCACAGGACACGCGTGTCCCCCACGTGGGGGTGTTCGTGGCTCCATGTGCCTCACGCGGGACACGCGTGTCCCTCGCACGGGGTCCCTGTCCCCCTGTGCCCCCTTTCCCCCCATGTCCCCCTGCCCTCCAGGCTCAGGAGGGTCCCTGGTGTTTGCACACACGTGTGGGGCACGAGGGATGTGTGGGGGCTGCAGCCCCCCAGCCCTGGGGGGGCACCAGTGGGGCAGGACGTGGGTCACGATGACGCCGTGGGGCAGGACAAGGGGGGGTGACCTCGGAATGGGGGCTGGGGCTGCTGTGGGTCGCTGGGGGGATGCTGGGGGGTCTCCATGGGCTCTGTAGGTCATGGGGGGGCTCTGTGGGGGTGCTCTGGGGCTCCACTGACCCCCGTGGGTCCTCATGGGGTTCTGTGGGGCTCTGTGGGTCACAAGGTGGGCTCTGTGGGGCTGCCCCGCCCCCCGTGTGTCCCCAGGGGTGCCCGTGGGGGTGTCCGGGGGTCTCTGTGGGGCTGCTCTGGGGCTCCACCGACCCCTGTGGGTCCCTGTCGGTCTCTTGTGGGGCCACCTGGGGTCTCGTGGGGCTCACTGGGTCACGGGGGATATCTCTGAGGGTCCCTGTGGGGCTCCCCCGACCCCCGTGGGGGTGTCCGTGGGTCCCCGTGGGTTCCGAGGGGGTCTCTCTGGGGCTCCGTGGGGCTGCCGTGGCTCCCTGTGGGGGCTCCGTCGGGCTCCCCCGCCCCCCGCCGGGGGGTCTGTGGGTTCCCCCTCGTGGGTCGCGCGTGGCCACTCCCCCGGCCCCTCCCCCGCCCTCCCCCGCCCCCGCCCCTCCCGCTGCAGCAGCCGCCGCCGCCGCCGCCCCACGGCCGCCCGCGCCCACCGACCCACGGCCCCACCGACCCACGGCCCCACCGACCCACGCCCCACTGACCCACGGCCCACCGACCCACCGGCCCCACCGACCCACTGGCCCCACCGCGCCGCTGGAGCCGCCCAGGCCAGAGCCCCCCGGCACAGCCCCCGCTTCATCCCCATCCTCATTCCCATCCCCATCCTCATCCTCCCGCAGCCTCCGCCCCACACCGTCCATCTCCCCCTCCTCCGTCCCCCGCCCCACATCGTCCATTCCTGCCCCACATCCCCTCGGCTGTGCCCCCCAGCCCTCCCATCCTCCATCTCCTCCCTCCTCCATCCCCACATCCCGCATCCTCTAAACCCCTCCGAGCCCCCTCAGCGCCCCCATCTCTCCCCTCCTCCTCCCCTGCATCCTCGACCCCGCATCGCCCCCGGCCCCACATTCCCCCCGCCCCACATCCCACATCCTCCATCCCCGGTCCCGCATCCTCGGCCCGCCCTGGCCCCACATCGCCCCTGCTCCCGCCCCACATCCTGCATCCTCCATCCCCCCGGCCCCCCATCCTCCGCCCCCAGGCCCCACATCCCACGTCCATCTCCCCCGGCCCCAGCCCCACATCCCCCCGGACCATGCTCGACCCCTCTGAGCGCCCCCTGCGCCCCCTGCCCTGGCCCCCGCGCCAGGGTCCCCCGCGCCCCCGCATGCACTGAGCCCCGGGGATCCAGACCCCTGCGGGGGCTCTCGGCGCCCCCCGGCCCCGCTGCCCAGGGGGGGTCGGGACCCCCCGGGCCCTTTGGGGGCACCGCCGCTTTTCTAGGGGGTGCGCCCCCAGCCCCCATTTCGGGGGGGTCCCCCGGCCCCAATCTAGGGGGAGGTTTGGATGATCCTTCCTCCCCCCCCGCCCCATTTGAGAGGATTCAGGGCTTCCCCAGGCCCCATTTTAGGGGAATTCAGCCCCCCCAAACCCTCCTGGGGTGATTGGCCCCCCCTGGCCTTATTTTACGGGGATTTGCCCCCTGCACCTATTTAAGGGGGGACTGGGGCCTCCCTGGCCCTATTTGAGAGATATTTGTTCCCCCCCGACCCCATTTGAGGGGGGCTTGGGGTAACTCAGGGCCTCCCCCAGCCCCATTTTCGGGGTGACCTGGGACCCTTCCCCAGCCTCGTGGGTGGATTTTGGGGTCCTTGAGACTCACGGGGGGATTCAGGGACCACCCGGCCCTTGTGGGGTGACCCAGGGCCCAGGCTCGGGGGGATTTGGGGCTTCTCCCACTCGAGGTCTGGGGCTGCTTCCCCCAGCCCCATTTTTGGGCTGATTTGAGGTCTCCTCATCCCAATTTTGGGCTTGAGAACCACCCCCCTAGCTGCATTTTGGGCATCCACCCTCCTCAGCCCCATTTTGGGGTTCAGCATCCCCCCAGACCCTCTTTTAGGCCACAACCCCCTTCAAACCCCAGTTTTAGGGTTCAATAACCACCCCAGGGCCTCATTTTGGGGCAAAACACCCTCCCTCTACCACCCCTTCCCATTTTGGGGCTCAATCCTTCCTAAACCCCCCTTTTGGGGGTCTCACCCCCTCCCCCCCCACCTCCACTCCCATTTGGGGGCTCCCCCTCTCCCTTCACCCCCATTTTGGGGTCTAAACCTCCTCCATCCCCCCTTTTGGGGACAACCCCCTCCCTTCACCACCAGCCCCCATTTTTGGGGCCACCCCCTCCTTCCCTCCCTTGACCCCCCCCCTTATCCCCCTACCCACCTGAGGGCTCCCCTTCTGCCTTCACCCCTTCATTTGGGGACCCCATACCTGCCCCCTCTATTTTGGGGCTCAGTCCTTCCTAGACTCCATTTTGGGGGTCTGATCCCCTCCCTCCACCCCCTCCTTATTGTGGGGATTCCCACCTCCTCTCCTCCATTTGGGGTTCCCCTCCCTTTAACTCCCTCCCCTATTTTGGGGTCTCCTCCCACCTCCACCCACTCACTCGGGGCTCCCTCCCTCCCCCTCCATCCTTTTGGAGGCTCCTCCCCCTATTTGGGGGCTCCCCTTCAGCACCTCCATTGATTTGGGGTTCCCCTCTCCCACTTCACCCCCTCCTCCCCATTTGGGGCTTCCTTCTCCTTTCACCCCCAAATTTGGGGGCTTCCTCTCCACCTCCTCATTTAGGGTTTTCCTCCTCCCACCCCTTTGGGGGCTTCTCCTTCTCCTCTCACCCCTTCCCCCAAATTTGGGGGCTCCTTCTCCTTTCAACCCCCCAAATTTGGGGCTCCTCCATCTATCCCCCTCCTCCATCTCCATCTGGGGCTCCCCCATTTTTGGGGTCCCCTGTGCTGGGGTCCCCTCGGCACTGCCGGATGGGGGCTGCTGAGGGGCCGATGGGGGCCGGGGCCCCGGCGCTGGGGTGCTGGCGCTGGGGGCGCTGGGGGTGCTAGGGGTCCTGGGGGTGCTGGTGCCCCCCGCCCGCCCCGCCCGCGTCTCCTCCAGCCTCTCGACCACCCACCACGTGCACCATTTCCACGGGCGCCACGGCACGGCCCCGATCGCCATCAACCGCGCGCCCTTCCTCACCCGGGGGCACCACGGTGAGCCTTCATCCCCTCCTCATCATCACCTTCATCACCCTCCTCATCATCACCATCACCTTCATCACCCTCCTCCTCATCACCTTCATCACCCTCCTCATCATCACCTTCATCCCCTCCTCATCATCACCTTCATCACCCTCCTCATCATCAACTTCATCACCCTCCTCATCATCACCTTCATCACCCTCCTCATCCTCCCCATCACCATCAACCGCGCGCCCTTCCTCACCCGGGGGCACCACGGTGAGCCTTCATCCCCTCCTCATCATCGCCATCATCACCCTCCTCATCATCAACATCATCACCCTCCTCATCATCACCTTCATCACCCTCCTCCTCATCACCTTCATCACCCTCCTCATCATCACCTTCATCACCCTCCTCATCATCACCTTCATCACCCTCCTCATCCTCCCCATCACCATCAACCGCATGCTCTTCCTCACCTGGGGCACCATGGTGAGCCTTCATCACCCTCATCCTCCTCCTCATCTCCCTCATCATCGTCATGACCCTCCTCATCCTCTCCATTGCCATTCCCCACTACAGTGAGCCTTCATCATCACCACCTCCTTCATCACCATCTTTCACATCCTCCTCCTCCTCATCCTCCCCATCGCCATCACCCTCACACCCTTCCTCATTCAGGCACCATGATGAGCCTTCATCTTCATTGTCATCCTCCCCATCATCATTGACCTGGGGCCCTTCCTTGCCCATGGCCCACCGGGCCTTCCTCACCCTCCTCATCAACCCTCCTCTTCCTCATCCTCCTCATCCTCATGAGCCCCATCATCCTGCTCACAGGGACCCTAAATACCTCCTCAACCTTTTTCCTCCTCCTCCTCCTTTTCCTCTTCCTGGAGATGCCCAGATGGGCTTTTCTCACCTTCTTCCTCCTCCTCCTCCTCCTCACTGCCTTGGGAATCCAGGCCAGCCTTTCTGCTCCTCCTCCGCCTCCTCCTCCTCCTCCTCTTCACAGGGACCCCAAAACCCTCTTCCTCATCCTCCTCCTCCTCCTCAGCCTCAACCTCCTCTTCAACATGACAGAGGCACAGCTGGCCTTCCTCCTCCTCCTCCTCCTCTTCCTGCTCCTCAGCCTTGCTGCCTCAGGGATATGACCAGACTTCTTCCTCCTCAGCCTCCCCCTCCTCCTCAGCCTCAGGGACACTTCCTCCTCCTCTTCATCTGGCCTTTTGACACAGCTGGCCTTCCTCCTCCTCTTCATCTTCCTCCTCCTCTTCATCTTCCTCCCCTGTGGTCCCCAAGACTGGCCTTCTTCCTCCTCCTCCTCCTCTTCCTCCTCCTTCTCCTTCTCCTCCTCCTCCTCCTTCTCCCCCTCCTCTCCCGGCACCAGGCAGGGTTTGGGGGTCCAGGCAGGGTTTGGGGAGGGGGCTGTCTGACTGTGGGGCCGTCTGTGCCCCCCCCACGTGTGTTCGTGCCGTGTCTGTGTGTGTGTTCCCTTGCACACGTGTGTGCTCGGCTGGGGGGGTGCAGAGCTGCTGGAGGGGTGCACGACTGTGTGTGTCTGCACACGTGTGTGTCTGTGTGTCAATGTGCACATGTGCATGTCAGTGTGCACACGTGTGTCTGTGCACATATGTGTGTGTGTCAGTGTGCACATGTGTGTGTGTCTGTGCACATGTCTGTGTGTCTGTGCACGTGTCAGTGTGCACACGTGTGTGTCAGTGTGCACACGTGCCTGAGCACACATGTGTGTGTTTACGTGTCTGTGCACATGTGTCAGTGTGCACACGTGTGTCAGTGCACACGTGTGTCTGTGCACATGTGTCAGTGTGCACACGTGTGTGTGTCTGTGCACATGCGTCTTTGTGCACATGTGCCTGAGCACACATGTGTGTGTTTACGTGTCTGTGCACATGTCAGTGTGCACACATGTGTGTCTGTGTGCACACGTGCCTGAGCACACATGTGTGTGTTTATGTGTCTGTGCACACGTTTGTGTGTCTGTACACACGTGTTTGCCCCTCACCCCAAATCCAGGGGTCTCCCATGAATGGCGAGTCCCCCCCAATTCCAGGGTCTCCCTTCCAACTCTGGGCTCCTCCCTGTGTCTGTGGGTCTCCCCCAGGTTCCAGGGTCCCCCACAAATGCCAGGGTCTCCCCAAATGCCTGGGGTACCCCTGGATCCCAGGTTGTCCCCTCAAGTTCCAGAGTCCCCCTCCCGGATACCAGGACCCCCCAGACTCACAGCTCCCCCTGTGCTGAGGGTCCCCTCAAATGCTGGGGGTCCCTCCTGAACTTCTGGGTCCCCCCAAACACCGGGTCCCCCCAAATCCAGGGCTCCCCCTGGACTCCTGAGGCCCCCCCAGACCTCGGGCTCCCCCTGTGCTGAGGGTCCCCCCCAAAACTCCCCCCACGCCCCGCTTTCCCCGCTAACCCCCCCGTTTCTCTCTCCCCTCCCAGCGGGCACCACGTACATCTTCGGCAAAGGGGGGGCCCTGATCACCTACACGTGGCCCCCCAATGACCGGCCGAGCACGCGCGCGGACCGGCTGGCGCTGGGGTTCAGCACCCGGCAGCGCGACGCGGTGCTGCTGCGGGTGGAGAGCGCGGCCGGCCTGGGCGACTTCCTGCAGCTCCACATCGTAAGGGGGGGCTGCATCTGGGGGCGCAGAGGGGCTGGGGAGCCCTGGGAGTCCGGGGGACACTGGGGGTGCAGGGGAGCTCTGGGGTGCTGCTGCGGGGGCAGAGCGCGGCCAGGCTGGGCGGATCCTGCAGTTCCACAGCGTAACGGGGAGCTGTGTTTGGGGGTCCGGGGGGAGGGCTGGGGGCTCTGGGGGTTCCTGGTACAGGCCAAGCTGGGTGATTTCCTGCACCTCCATATTATAAGGGGGGGGAGGCGAATTTAGGGGTACGGGGAGGGGCTGGAGGGTCCTCGTGGGGGGTGCCTGTGAGTCAGTCCATGGGGGAGCCCGTTGGGGGTCCGTGGGACAGGGACCCACAGGTGCCCCTGCAGGTCCAGGGGGCCGTGGGGGTCCTGTTCAACGTGGGCACGGAGGACATCGCGCTGGAGGAGCGGGGGGCGGCCGTCAGCGACGGGCGGTTCCACGTCGTTCGCTTCACGCGCAGCGGCGGCAATGCCACCCTCCAGGTGGACGGCGGCCCCCTGCACGAGCGCTACCCCCCAGGTACCCCCCGCCGCACCCCGGGCACCCCAGGGCCCCTGCACACCCCCAGGTACCCCCAGGGCTCCTAGAGACCCCCCCAGGTATCACTCAGGTACTCCCCCAGTACCTCCCACCGCGCCCCAGGCGCTCCTGGAGACCCCCCAGGTACCACCCAGGTACCACCTGGGGCACCTCTGGACACCAGCTGAGGCACCTCCAGGGCACCTCTGGACACCGTGGGGCACCTGTAGGCACCCCAACAACAGATACAGGGACCCCCACGAGACCCCCAGAACAGGGACAGACACCCCAGGGCACCCCTCCTTGCACCTACAGACGCCCTGGGGCACCCACAGGACCACCCGAAAGCAGGGATGGGCACCCCAGGGGCTTCTACAGACACCTCAGGGACACCCAGGGACACCCCAGGACACCCCAGGACATGCCTATGGCACCCACAGACACCCCAGGGACACCCTGGGGCACCCCTATGGCTCCTATAGGCACCCCATAGTGCTCAGAGATACCCCATAGCACCCATAGCCCCCCATAGCACCTGTAGCCCCCCACGATGGGCCCCCACCCCTAACGAGGGCACTAATGAGGCACAGCTAACGAGGGGCCCTGTGTTCCCACCCCTGACCCCCCTCCCCCTAATGCCCCCCTAAAGGCCACATAAACCCCCCCTATACCCCCAGCGACACCAGGACCCCCCCTCCGGTGACAGTGGGGCCACCCCCCCCTCGCCAGGGTGGGGACATCAGTGGGGACATCACGGCTGGGACGGTGACACTGGGAGTGACACTGAGGGTGGCACCACAGGCCCACTATGGTGGCACTGATGGCACCGTGGTTGTGCCACGGCCACACCGTGGGGACACTGATGGTCCCACCACGGCCACACCGTGGGGACACTGACGGTGTCAGTGGCACTGTGGCCACACCGTGATGGTGCCGGTGGTGCCACCAGCAAATGGCAGAATCGTGGTGACAGTGACAGTGACAGTCCCACCACGGTGCTGCTGATGGTGGCACTGATGGTGACACGATGGCCTCATCATGGCAATGTCAGCCCTGCCCCCAGTGACGAAGCCTCAGTCACATCGATGGTGGCACCGCGGTCCCATCACGGCGCCACCGATGGTGACACCAACGGCAAGACCACGGTCCCACCATGGTGACACCGACTGTGACACCAATGGTGGCACCAACGATGAGGCCGCTGCCCCACCACGGTGACCCCGGCGGTGACCCCGGCAGTGACCCTGGCAGTGACCCCGGCAGTGACCCCGGCAGTGACCCCACAGTCACGCTGCAGTGACGCCCCCGCCGCTGCCCCCCCCTCGCTGTGCCGCGGTGCCGGTGCCGGTCCCGGCCGGTGGTGGCCATGCCGGGCCGTGTCCCCCGTCCCCGGTGCCCCGTCCCGTGTCCCCGTAACGCTCTTCTCCTCCCTCCGAAGGCAGCGGGGACAGCGAGCGGCTGGCGCTGGCGCGGCAGCGCATCCCCTTCCGCCTGGGGCGGGTGGTCGATGAGTGGCTGCTCGACAAAGGTAACGGCAGCGAGCGCCCAGCACACCTGGGGACCCCCACCTGGGCACCCCCACACCCGGGGACCCCCACCTGGGTACCCCCACGCCCGGGGACCCCCCTGGACCTGGGGACCCAGAGATTTGGGGTCGCAGGTGTCTGGAACCCACTGATTTGGGGACCCCGGTGTCTGGAACCCCCACACCTGGGCACCCCCCGCACCTGGGGACCCCAGAATCTGGGACCCAGAGATTTGGGGACCCTGGTGTCTGGGACCCACTGATTTGGGGACTCAGGTGTCCAGGACCCACGTCCCACAGGACCCCGTTGTCCGGGGACCCCTTTATTGTCCAGGGGGAACCCCCAGGTGCTGGGGGGGGTCCCAGGTGTTGGAGGGGGTCCCAGGTGTCGGGGGAGGGGTGGCCCCTGCCCTACCCCCTCATGACCTGGTTAAAGGGACGCTAACGCACCTAACGGCCCCCCTAAACCGCGCTGAGCCCAGAGCCCCCCTAAACCCGCATAAACCCGCTAAAACTCCATAATCTGCACCCCCAGGGACTGCCCGGGGCCGGGGCCGTGCCACGTGTGCACGGGGCAGGTGTGCTCCAGGTGTGCAGGGGGCAGGTGTGCATGGGGCAGGTGTGCTCCAGGTGTGCTCCAGGTGTGCACGGGGCAGGTGTGCTCCAGGTGTGCTCCAGGTGTGCTCCAGGTGTGCATGGGACAGGGCTGGGGTGCTCATAAGCACTGTTTGTGCACCAGGGCTGGGGGTACACGAGAGCCTGGGGTGTTCACCAGGACAGGTGTGCATGAGGACAGGTGAGCGCCGGGACAGGTGAGCACAAGGACAGGTGAGCACGAGAACAGGTGTGCACAGGACAGGTGTGTGTGAAGCAGGAGCCTGCACAGGTGTGTCTGCACACGAGGGCCATGTGTGCGCAGGAGCTGCCCTGGCCTTGCATGCCCCTTTGCACACCTGTTCACACCTGTTCACATCTCTGCACACCTCTGCACACCCCACACGCCCCGGCCCCGCTCAGGCAGGGCCCCTCTCCCCTCCCCTTCCCCCCCAGCCCCAAATGACCCAAAATTGGCCAAATTGAGCCCGAGCGGAGCCGGGGGCCAGGGGGGCGTTGGGGTCCCTTTAACTGCCCGGGAGGGGATGGGGGGCGAGGGAGGGCTGGGGGAGGGGAGGGCAGGGGGCGTGGGGGTCCAGCTACTCCTCCTGCAGTGACACCCTCGCGTGTCCCAGGTGTGGAGGGGAGGGACACGATGCTGGGGGGGTGATGGAACGAGGCAGGTGTGTCAGTGCTGGGTGTGCCCAGGTGTGCCAGGTGTGAGGCTGTGCCAGGTGTGCCAGCCCCTCTTTTCCCCCTGGGGCAGCAGCTGCCCCTCTGCAGCAGCCGTGGGGGTGTGGGTGGGGAGACAGTGTCAGGATGATGGGGTCAGGTGTGTCAGTGCCAGCTGTGCCAGTGCCAGCTGTGCCAGATGTGCCAGGTGTGTCAGTGCCAGGATGGGGGTCACAAGATGTTGGGGTGGTGGTGCCAGGTGTGCCAGTGCCAGGTGTGCCAGTGCCAGGTGTGGCAGTACCAGGTGTGGCAGTGCCAGATGTGTCAGTGCCAGGTGTGCCAGTGCCAGGTGTGTCAGTACCAGGACGGGGGTCACAAGATGTCGGGGTGGTGGTGCCAGATGTGTCAGTGCCAGGTGTGCCAGTGCCAGGTGTGTCAGTGCCAGGTGTGTCAGTGCCAGGACGGGGCTCACGGGCTGATGGGGTGTCGGTGCCAGTTGTGCCAGGTGTGCCAGTGCCAGGTGTGCCAGTGCCAGGTGTGTCAGTGCCAGGACGGGGCTCACGGGCTGATGGGGTATCGGTGCCAGGTGTGCCAGGTGTGCCAGTGCCAGGTGTGCCAGTGCCAGGTGTGTCAGTGCCAGGACGGGGCTCACGGGGTGATGGGGTGTCGGTGCCAGGTGTGCCAGGTGTGCCAGTGCCAGGTGTGTGAGGCGTGTCAGTGCCAGGACGGGGGTGACGGGGCGTTGGCGCCAGGTGTGCCAGGTGTGCGAGCCGCCCCTCTCCCCCCGCAGGGCGCCAGCTGACCATCTTCAACAGCCAGGCGCGCGTGCGGGTGGGGGGCCGGGACCGCGGCCGCCCCTTCCAGGGGCAGCTCTCGGGGCTCTACTACAACGGGCTGAAGCTGCTGGCGCTGGCGGCCGAGGGACACCCCCGCGTGCGCCTCGAGGGGGACCTGCGGCTCGTGGGGGACCCCCCGCCGCCCCCGCCCCCGGTGCCACCCCCGCGCCCCCGACATGGCCACCACCATCATGGAGACCACGACCACCATGGCCACGACCACCACCCGCCGCGGGCGCTCTCCCACCCTGCGCGACACCGTCGCTCAGGTACCGGGGTGAGATCTGGGGGAATGGGGGGGCGAGGGGGGTCTGGGAGGGTGAATATGAGAGGGAGGGGAGCATCTGAGGAGGGGAGGGGTGCCAGGGGCAGGACAAAAGGGGGGGACATGGTGGGGAGGGGGCTCAGGGAGGGGCTGAAGGGGGAACTGGGGCCTGGAGGGGCTGGAGGGGGAGGAATGGTGGGGACAGGGAGGCACCCTGGGGGGGCTGGATGGGGAACACCCTGATCACCTGGGGGCACTCTGGGGACACGGGGACCCCCCCTGGCACTGGGGGTCCCCCAAACCCTGGGGTCCCTCGGGGGGGCTTGGGGAGTTTGGGGGTCCCTGGGCTCGCGGGTGACCCCTCGGTGCCCTCCTGTGCCTCCCCCGTGCTCCCCAGAACACGGACGACCTGCTGGTGGCCTCGGCCGAGTGTCCGAGCGACGACGAGGACCTGGAGGAGTGTGAGCCGGGCACAGGTGGGTGCGGCTCCGGGGCCCCGGGAACACGCGTGTGACACGGCTGCACACGCGTGTGACAGGGCTGCTCACGTCTGACAGGGCTGCTCCCATGTGACACGGCTGCACACGTGTGTGACAGGGCTGCACATGCGTGTGAAGTGGCTGCACACACGTGTGTGACAGTGGCTGCACACGTGTGTGCGATGTGGCCACACAGGCCCGGGGCTCCCCCCTGCCCTGGCAGTGGTGAGACCCCCGCACATGTGGGGGGGCTGCGGCGCTCCCGGGGGGCTGCGGGCGCCGCTCAGGCACAGCCGTGAGATCCCGCACACGCGTGTGCGTGTGGGAACACGCCAGGCCGCTCAAGGGGCACAGGGGTGCTCACAGCTGCACACACGTGCACACACAGAGACATGCACACACAGAGACATGCACACACACACGTGATGCGGGGACACACACACGTGTGCGGGGACACACACACAGACTCACACACACACACACGTGCAAACACAGGCTCACACACATTGCACACAGAAAGGCACCAGGGTACACATGCACCCACAGGTACTGGCAGTGCACACATGTGTGCACCAGAGCTGCTCACATACACACACGTGTGCACACACGTGAACTGCTCACACACAGGTGCACACATGAACAGCTCACACACATGTGTGCACACATGTGAAATGTTCACACACACATGAGCACACGTGAATTGCTCACACACACACTAACATACATGTGCCCCCCAAACACAGCCCCCCCATGCACATGCCCCCTGTCCCCTCACCTGTGGCCCCGCCCCCCACACACCTGCACACGTGTGTTCCCACCCACTCTGTACACGCGTGTGCCCGGGGGGGCTCCATGCAAGCCCCACCCCGGCCTGCCCCCCTGGATGGACAGACACAGAGACAGACACACAGACACATGGATGGACACACTGATGGACACACAGACAGACATGTGGACTCGTGGGCAGACACACGGACACACAGACAGAGACACGGACGGACACACAGACAGACAGGGAGGACCCCCTGGCTCTGGGGTCACCCCCGTGTGAGGCTGTCACATTCGCTGCCGCCGGGGCCTCTGGGGAGGACCCTCCTCTGCCCCCCCCCCAGGGCTCCCCCCAGTGTCACATGGGGCTCCCTGAGCCTGGACACCCCCCGGACACCCAGGGTGTTACCTGAGACCCCCTGGCCACCCAGAGTGTCACCTGGACACCTGGACACCCAGAGTGTCACCTGGGACCCCCTGGACACCCGGGGTGTCACCTGGACACCTGGACACCCAGAGTGTCACCTGGGACCCCCTGGACACCCAGAGTGTCACCTGGACACCTGGGACCCCCCAGACACCCAGGGTGTCACCTGGGACCCCCTGGACACCCAGGGTGTCACCTGGACATCTGGGACCCCCCAGACATCTGGGGTGTCACCTGGACACCTGGGACCCCCCGGCACCCATAGGTGTCCTCTGGACACCAGGTCCCCCAAATTCTGCTTGCAGCAGCAGTTGAAGGAGTGGGGAGTGAGGGACAGACAGACAATGGATGGAGAATGGACAGACAGTGGATGGAGAATGGACAGTGGACAGACAGTGGACACTGGACAGACGCTGGACGATGACAGATAAATGGGGGACGGACAGATGATGGATCCATGGATGGATGGATGGACGGATCTGAGGATGGAGGGATGGATGCATGGCCAGGTGGACGGCCAGGTGGCTGCAGGGGTGGATTTAGGGACGGATGGATCTGGGCATGGATGGATGGACAGACAGATGGATTTAAGGATGGATGGATGGACAGAGGGATGGCCAGAGAGCCACATAGATGGCCAGGTGTAGAGATGGATGGATGGAGGGATAGGTGGATGGATATGAGGATGGACAGACACAGGTGGATTTAGGGATGGATGGAGACATGGTTGGATGGTTGGATGGTGGATTCAAGGAGGAACAGATGGATTTAGGATTGGATGGATGGATTAAATGAAGGATGGATGGATCTTAGGGTGGACGGATGCATGGATGGATTTAGGGATGGATGGATGGATGCATGCATGGACAGACAGATGGCTTCCAGGACGGATGGATGGATCTGAGGACAGATGGTCACACAGGGATTTAGGGGTAGATGGATGGAGACATGGACAGATGGTTGGATGGAAGGCTGGATGTGCTCAAAGATGGATGGGCGGAGTCAAGGCTGGGTGGATGGGTTTGAGGGTGGATGGATGGATGGATGGATGGATTCAAGGAGAGATGGACAGATGGATTTAGGGATGGATGGATTAAAGGATTTAAGCATGGATGGGTAGAGGGACAGGTTTAAGGCTGGATGGATCTGAGGATGGATGGACACAGGGACAGATTCAGGGAGGGATGAATGGATGCAGTGCCAGGCCGACTCAAAGATGGGCGGATGGATGGATGGATTCCAGACGGATCCACGGATGGATTTAGGGATGGACAGGGTAAAGGATGGACAAACGGATGATTCAAGGATGGATGGATGGATGGATCCCAGAGTTCATGGCTGGATTTAGGGATGGACAGGTTAAGGGATGGATGGATGGATGGATGGATGGATGGATGGATGGATGGATCCCAGGCCGGTGGCCGGCGGTGGCCGGCGGTGGCCAGTGGTGGCCGGTGGTGGCCGGCGGTGGCCGGGGCCGGCCGGGGCCGGGCGCTGGCGCCGCAGGGGTGGCCGCGGCACCTTCTCACCGAGTGTCTCTTCTCTTCTTTTTCTTTTTGTTCTTTTTTTCTCTTTTTTCTCTTTCTCTCGTTTTTTGTGTGCTTTCCCTTCCTTCCTGCAATTTCTTTTTCCTCCACGCTAAAATCACCCGGCCCCATCCCGCGATGTAAGTTGACGGCAGCGCCGCGGTTTGCTCTTAACAAAAAAAAAAAAAAAAAAAGCAAAAAAAAAAACGGAGAAAAAAAGTAGCAGAATTAGCTAAAAAAAAAAAAATAGTAACCTGTAGAGCGGAGCTGGCGCGGAGGTGGCGGGGGTCGGGGGCGCAGCGGGTGGCGGCGACGGGGGCTGACGGGGGTCTTCTCCCCCGTCCCCTTTCTGTCTCCGCAGGCGGGGAGCTGGTGCTGCCGGCGTCCCCGGCCCCCGCGCCTCCCGCGGCCCCCGCGCCCCCGCGGGCTGCGGCCCCGACTGCGACGAGCCTCGGGCTTCGCCTCCCGGGGAGGCGGCGGACCCCGACCCCGACCCCGGCCGCGCCCCCGGGCCCGAGCAGCCGCCGGCCGACGACGAGGACTTCGCGGGGCTGGGGGCGGGGAGCCCTGAGGCCGCCGCCCCCTCGCGGCCACGGCCGCGCCCCGCGGCGCCGGGACCGAGCCCACGGTGGCGGGCGCGGCCCCCGGGCTGGTGCCGGCGGGCGAGCGGCACCCGCGGGAGGGCGGCGCGGGCGGGGGCGGCGCGGCGGGGGCTCGGCGCCGCCTGTGACCCGGCGCCCCCCCGTGCCCCCCACAGCCGCGCCCGGAGCGGTGGAGGTGGTGCGGGAGGCGGGCGGCACCACCGGCATGGTGGTCGGCATCGTGGCGGCCGCCGCGCTCTGCATCCTCATCCTGCTCTACGCCATGTACAAGTACCGCAACCGCGACGAGGGCTCCTACCAGGTGGACCAGAGCCGCCACTACATCGGGGCCGCCCCCGCCGCGCCGGGAGGGGGCCCGGGGGACGCCCCGGGGGCCGCTTCGCCGCCGCCGCCCGCCGGGACCCCCAAGGAGAAAGCGCCCCCCGCGCCCCCCAAAGCGCCGGGCAAAGCGCGGCGCAACAAGGACAAGGAGTACTACGTGTGAGGGGGGGGTCCCCGCGCGCGTGTGTCCCCCGAACCCCGGCACCCCCACAGCCCGGGGTGTCACCACCGCCCGCCCCCGCCAGCAGCGGGGCGCCTCTGTGGTCTCGTGTGTGTGTCCGCCCCCAAAACAAATCCCCAAACGGGAAAGGGGGCGCGGGGGCGCGTGGGACCCCCGCGTGGGAGGTGGGACCCCGAGAGGGTGCGGACCCTTCCCAACCGGCCCCCCGCAAAATCTCGGATCGGTTTTTACCGCCCCTCTTTACCCCCTCCCAACCCAACTCTGGGTCGTTCTTTGGGTTTATTTTTAATTTCGAGAACCCTGATTGGGGTCAGGACCCCCCTCAGGATCCCCTCAAGCGCCCCTCCGAATCCCTTGAGGCCTCCCCGGGCCGCTCCCCCCGCCGCGCACAGAGGAATACACGGTTCTATACTTCGTACAGCGGCTCTGCCTCTTCCTGCGCCGCCCCCGGGACCCCCGAACCCACCGGGACCCCTTGGCCCCCTCGCCGCCAGGGAGCACCACCGCCTCCCGCCCCACCTGACCCCGCCTTCGCCCGTGACGTCACCACTGCGGCCCCGCCCTCTCCGCCCACCGGCGGCGCTTCCGCCCCGCGCGGGACCGGCCCGGGAGCACGCGAGCCAGCGACCTCGCCGTGACCCCTGCGGTGACCCCGCCGTGACCCCCAGGACTCCCCGGGACCCTCCCTGACCCCGCCATGGAGGGGGACGGGGAGGGGGAAGGGGAAGGGGCGTCCGCCCCGCCGGGAGCCGCCGGTGAGGGGGCGGGGCCCATGGAGGAGGGGGCGGGGCCCCATGGAGGAGGGTTGGGGGCAAGGGGAGTGGGCGGGGCCGGGACCCCGGCGGGGGCCCGTGGGTCGCTTGGGGTCCGTGAGACCCCGGGACCGTGGGATTCGGGGGGCGGGAGACCCCCGGGGGTCCCTTCGGGGTGGATTCCGGGGGGTGTTCCCTGGGGGTCGGTCAGTCCGGGGATGGGTGTGGGGGTCCCTTCGGGGGTATTCCGGGGGGTGTTCCCTGGGGGTCGGTCATTCCGGGGGTGGGTGTGGGGGTCCCACGGGAGGTTTGGGAGTTTCTGGGTGGTCTCACAGCCCCTTCTCCCCCGCCCCGTTGTACCTCGCGGACGGGTCGTCTGTGGGTGGGGGTGGGGGGTCCCTGGGTGTTTTGGGGGGTCTCTCAGCCCCCGTTGTCCCCCCCCAGCCCTGGTGTACCTCCCGGACGGGTCGGCGCTGCCGCTGCCCCTCGAGCCCCCCCCGGGCCCCACGGCTGCAGAGCTGCTGCGCCGGCTGCAGGAGGCGCTGCGACTGCCCCCGACCGCGGGGGAGGCCCTGGCGCTGTGGCTGGGGTCGGACCTGCTCGGTGAGGGGGGATATGGGGACATCGGGGGTCAGGGTGGGACAGGAGGGTCACGGGGACATCGGGGGTCAGGGTGGGACAGGAGGGTCAGGTGGGACAGGAGGGTCATGGGGACATCGGGGGTCAGGGTGGGACAGGAGGGTCAGGTGGGACAGGAGGGTTATGGGGACATCGGGGGTCAGGGTGGGACAGGAGGGTCAGGGTGGGACAGGAGGGTCACGAGGACAGGGGGTCAGGGTGGGACAAGGGGGTCAGGGTGGACAGGAGGGTCAGGGTGGGACAGGAGGGTCATGGGGATGGGGGTCAGCTCGCACTGTGGTTGGGGTCGGAGCTGCTCTGGGGTTCAGACGGGGGGCTATGGGGGACATGGAGCCAAGGGTGCCCCTCAGGGGATGATGAGGGGACGCAGGGGAGGAACCTGGGCATGGAGGGGGTGGGTCAGGGGGTACGGGTCATGGACAGGAGGGGACAGGAGGTTTACAGGGGTGACGTGGACACGGGAGGGCTCACAGGGAGGGGCCGTGAACACTGGGGGGGATCTGGGGGTCCATTCCTGGGCCTGGGTCCCTGGGGGATGGGGGAGTCCTCTTGGGAGGGGTGTCCTGGTGGGTGTCCCCACGGCCGGGTGGGTCCATGGGGGTTCCTGTGGAGGTCCCCGCCAGTCAGCGGGTCCCTGTGCCCTCGGGGGTCCCCTCTGGGGCCCCCCCGGGTGGATTCCAGCCCTGTGTCCCCTCCAGAGGTGCAGCTGAAGCCGCGGCACCGACCCCTGCGCCTGGTCCGGCACTGGCCGGAGCTGCTGCTGCGCTTCAGCCTCGGCTCCCCCGCAGCCATCGCTCAGGGTGAGGGGTGGGGGATTCCCTCGGGGGTGGGGGTTCCCTGGCCTCGCTGACCCCCTGCCCCCCTCCAGATGAGCCGTGTCTGCAGCTGCGCAGGAACGTTTTCTTCCCCAAGAGCCGGGAGCTGGAGGTGAGGGGGAGCCTGGGGGGACCCCTAAGCCGTGGGGCTGGGGGAATATGTGGGGGACCCTGGGGGCGTGGGGGTTGAGGGGTGGGGTGGCACACGAGGCCGTGTGGGTGGATGTGGGGGTTCTCTGGGGTGGCATGGGGATCTCTGGGGGTCTCTGGGGTGACACGGGGGTCTCTGGGGGTCTCTTGGGGGGTCACAGCTGCAGGAGGAGGAGCTGCTGCGGCTGCTCTATGAGGAGGCCCGGGAGCATCTGCAGGGGGGTCGTTACCCCGTGGACCCCCCCGAGGCGGCCGAGCTGGGGGGGCTGAGCTGCCGCCTCCGCCTGGGACCCTTCGAGCCCGAGCAGCACACGGAGCTCAGCCTGCGGTGAGCTGAGACCCCCACCCCGGGAATCCCCCCGGAACCTCCCTGCCCATGGGACCCCCCCTGCCCCAGGACCCTCCCCATGGGACACCACCAGGGACCCTCTAAGATTCCCCCCGGGATCACCCAGGGGCCTCCTCCAGGATCCCACCTGGGGCCGCACCCAGGACCCCCCCGAGACCCCTCCCGCCCGAGACACCCTCCCAGGACCTCCCAAAAGACCCCTTTGGGACGCCCCCAATCTGGGACCCACACCGAGGATCCCCTGACCCTCCCCGTGTCCTCCCTGACCCCCCGAGCTCCCCTGTCCCCTCTGACCGCCCTTTGTCCCCCCTGACTCCCCGTTATCCCCCTCTTTGTCCCCCCCAGGCCGCTGCTGGCGGAGCTGCTGCCGCCGGGTCCTCCGGCCCGCTGGGGGGCGCTGTTCCGGCGCTCGCGCTCCCCGGGCCCCGCCCAGCGGCTCCTCGACGCCTTCGCGCGCGCGCCCGGCCCGGAGGCGCCCCCTGCTGGGCTGTACCGGGACTTCCTGCGGCGCTGCCACGGCCTGCCCGGATACGGGTGAGGGGGGCCAGAACAGACCCCAAAATACACCCCAAAATACACCCACAGGGACACCCCCGCTCTGAGAGACCCCCGGGGACACCCCCCCTGAGAGACCTGCCCGGATATGGGTGAGGGTGGGCCAGAGTAGACCCCAAAATACACCAAGGACCCCCTCCAGCATCTGGGCCCCCAAGTTACCACCCCTGCACCTGAGACCCAGGAACTTGGGGGGAGCGTGGGGACTGGGGTTGATGACCCAGGTACGTGTGACCCCCAGGTGCTGGGGGGGGAATCTGGGTGTTTTGGGGTGACCCCAGTGTGTGTCCCCCCCCAGGTGTGCCTTCTTCCCCGGGGCCATCGAACGCCCCTCCGGGGGGCTGCTGGGCCGGGGGGGGCTGCGCCCCGTCAGTGTGGCCGTGGGGCTTGAGGGGGTCACCATCATCGACCCCCGCCAGAAGGTGGGCAGCTGGGGGGGCTGGGGGCAGGATGGGGGTGGCTGGGGGGTCATCATGGGGAGGGGGGACACCGTGGGGCAGAGGGGACTCCGTGGGTTTGGGAAGGGCAGTGTGGGACAGGGGGACACCGTGAGCTTGGGGTGGGACACATTGTGGGGCTGAGGAGGGTTCTGTGGGGCTGGGAGGACGCTGTGGCTTGGGGGCACTGTGGGATGGGGGGACATTGTGGGGCTGGGGGGATGCCATGGGACTGGGGGGGAACATGTGAGGTGGGGACACTGTGGGGCTGGGGGGACACTGGGGCTGGAGGGACACTGTAGGACTGGGGGGGACACTGTGCCTGGGGGGACACTGTGGGACAGGGGGGACACTGTGGGGCTGGGGGGACACCACAGGACTGATATCCTCCCCCAGCACGTGCTGCTGGCCCTGACGTACCCCGAGCTGTGCTGGGAGCTGGTGGGGGCCGTGGGGCAGGATGGGGATGCCCCCCCAGGGCAGGACGGGGACTCTGCCGAGCCCCCCCAGCTTTGGCTCGAGTTTGACGGGGACCACGAGGGAGCCCCCGTGAACCGCCTGCTGAGGGTCTTCTCCCCACAGGTGGGACCTCCGGGATGAGGGGGCTGGAGGGCACTGGGTGGGAGTGAGTGTGGGGGGTGGTTGGGGGCACTTGTGGGGTGGCTGCAGGTTTTGGGAGATCCTGGGGGACCCAGGAGAGTAGTGTGGGGGCTCTGGGGGCAGCGTCCTGTGGGGGCAGTGAGGGGGTCCCCAGGATGTCCCCGTGGAGATCAGCTTGGGGATTAGCTGGGGGGTGTTTGGAGTCGGTTTGGGGTGCTGGGGTCGGTTGGGGGTTTGGGATATGTTTGGGGGTTGGGGTCGGTTTGGGGGTTGGGGTCGGTTTGGGGGTCCCTGGGGGCGTGGCCGGGGGCGTGGCCCGCGCGCTGACAGCGCCCCAGGCGGAGCTCATGGGCGCCCTCATCGAGTGCTGCATCGAGGCTGGGCGGGGCCACGCCCGCGGCCGCCGAGGCCCCGCCCGCCGAGGGACAGGCCCGCCCCAGGCCCAGCCCGGCGCTCAGGCGCCCTTGCGGCGGCAGGAGAGCGTGACCAGGCCCCGCCTCCAGCGCCTCACGACCATCGACTACGTGCAGGACGGTGGGCAGGGGCCAGAGGAACTGGGGCAGGGCCAAAGGGGCAGGGGCAGGACATGAGGGGGACAGAGGGGGATAAGGGGGGTTATGGGGGGGACAGAGGGGGAATTGGGGACAGGGGGGATATGTGGGGTCAAGGGGAATATGGGAGGGCCTCAGGAAGGTGGGAGTGGGAGATACACACATGGCGAGGACACGTTTGGTCAGGGGGGTAACATGGGGAGGTCAGGGGGAATGGGGGGGTGACACACATATGTTGGGTCTAGGGGGGACATGGGGGGTCCTGGGGACAATTTGGGGCCAGGGGGTGACACACACACAGGAGGGTCTGGGGGGGATTTGGGGTGTGGGACACAGGGGGTGGCCCAGGAGACTGACCCGCCTTCTCTCCCCTCAGGGCAGGAGCTGCGGCGGGTGAAGCCCCCCCGACGTTCGGGGTCCTTCTTCAGCCGGGTGGGGGGTGGATCCTACAGCCCCGTGGTTGGGGGCAGCCGGGGGGCAGGGGGAGCCGGGCCCGAGCAGGGCTGAGGCCCTCCAGGGCCCCCAAAACCCCTCCCATCACAGACTGGGAGCACTGGGAGTCCCCCAGAGCCCCCAGAATGCCTCCCAGCACAGACTGGGAGCACTGGAAGTCCCCTGAAGCCCCCCACTTTGTACCCACCCCCCACAATAAACTGTGCTTCCCTCCCTTCCCCCAGCCACGGTTTGGGTCCAATTCAGGGCAGCTTGGGGCAGATTTGGGGATAATTCAGGGTGATTTGGGGCAGGTCAGGGCTCTTTCAAGGTGGTTTGGAACTAATTTGGGGTGTTTGATGTCAGTTTGTGGCAGGTTCGAGCCAGTTTGGGACATTTGGAGCAGATTTTGGCTAATTCAGGGCATTCTTGAGCCAATTATGGGGGGTCTGGGGCCAATTCCAGGGCGTTTGGGACACACCACAGCACTTCTGGGGCCAAATCTGGGGGGTTTGGGACACACCAGGACAGTTTGGGGCCGATTCCAGGGGGTTGGGGCTGTCGCTGCCAAATGGCCGCCCCACGTGACCGCAGCCATTTCGGGGCTGGGAACACACAGACACGCGTGTGACACACATGTCACACATGTCAAGGAGTCCCTGAGTTGGGGGGGTCCCCTCGTTAGTACTAACGAGCCCTTGGGGGAAAATGATTTTGAGGCAAATCCCTCCGATTGCGGGGCACCACTCGCTGTTCATTCAGGGCCTTTAGAGGCGCCCTTGGCACACCCCTCCCTCCCCCCAAAATGCCCCTATTTCACTCTTTAACCCCTTTTCCCTCTTCTCTGCCAGCTGGGGCTGAGTTTAACCCGTTTATCACGGTGTTTTACCCATAACACCCTCACGCCCCCGCTCTGCGGCAAAACTGCCTCAACACCAAATAACTTCCTTTTTAAAAAGTCATTTTTCGAAATTTAAGGCTTTTTAAAAGGGAGAACCAGTGGTTTGGGAGTGTTGTGCTGTGAAAGGGGTCCATGTTACCTGGGTTTAAAGGACACGGGGAAATTGCTCTGAAATCCAGCGTTTACAAATAAAACAAACAAAAAAGAGGAAAAATATAAATATTTGATGGTGTAAAGAAATATTTTTGAATAAATATTTTGACCAACGGTTTCCTGTGGGAAATCGGGAAGGACGTGCCCCCCCACCCCAGGGAGGCGGAGAGCAGGTTATTGCTCAATAAAAGGGCTTTTTCTGAAGGAAATGAGGCATTTCTGAGCTAAAATTGAGTATTTCTGAGGGAAACAAAGACTTTTGTGAGGGAAAACGGACTTTTCTGAGGGAAATCGAGTACTGAGGCAAATCAAGCATTTTCGAGACAAACCGGGCATTTCCGAGGGAAACAGGACATTTTCTGAAAGAAATCCGTCATTTTCTAAGGGAAGTCAGCCATTCCTGTGGCAAATTATTTTCCTGAGTGAAATCGAACGTTTCCGAGGTGAATGGCTTTTCTGAGGGATATCGGACACCCTTCTGAGGGAAGGCGGACATTTCCTGAGGTAACTCGGACATTTCTGAGTTAAAATCAAGGGGGAAAGGGGTGGGGTTTTTTAACTGTTCGATCTCTGCGGACGCGCCGGGGGTGTCTCGGCGCCGCCCGCTCCGCTGCGGGACAGGGCGGGACGGAGCGGCCGCGCCGCGCTCCCGGCGCCGCCCCCGCGGCCACTGCGGCAGAGCGGCGGGCGGGGCTCGTTCCGTCACCGCGGATCCCTCCGCGCGCGGATCCCTCCGCCGCTCACGCGCCTGCGGGACGCCTCACCCGGATCCCTCCGCCGGCGGGGCCGCATCCCACGGATCCCTCCGCCGGGCGGATCCTCCGCGGATGCTCCCGCCTCCAAAATTCCTTTTTTTTTTTTTTTTTTTTGGCCTGTAAATGGCGGTGGGGGAGGGGAAGGAGAGGCGGTGGGGGCGGGAAGCGATGGGGGGAGGGGGTTTGGGCCTCTTTGGCAGCGGTTTGTGGGGCCTCAGCTTGGGGGGGATAAACTCGCTCCCCGCCCTCCCCCCTTCCCTGAGGTAATTTTTGTGTGAAAAGCCGCTAAAAAGGGTCGGTTCTCAAAAAGGCGAAAAGCCTCAAAGAAATGCTGCTTTTAGGGTGGGGAGTCGGAGGGATTTGGGTTTCAAAAACCCACTGAAAGAGGGCTCAGAACGGCAGAGGGGCCCCACCCCACTTTGGGTTAAAAAGAGACCGTTTGGGTTATAAATGTGCTGAGAAACTGCAGGGTTTTGGGCTCAATGGTGATAATTGAGGGCAAAACCTGTGCCTCGTCCCCCCAAAATGGCTGAAATTGACCGAAAGGTGCTGTGGAGGCTGTTTTGGGTCATTTGGGGGGTTTTAGTGCAGTACCACTTAAAACCAAAGCCTCCTGGCTTTTTATTATATTTTTTCATAATAAACATCCAGGTTCTGGTGGAAACCAGTGGATAAACACGTTTCCAGAGAAAAATGCCCAACAATGGCCCCTCCAGGCCCAGGTGCTGAGAAAAAGCAGCTTTTTGGAGCATTTCTGTGCAAAAGCCCATGAATTTGGGGGCATGTCAGAGGTGCTAAAATAAAACAAAGCTGCAGTGGGGGGGATGTGGCTGAAATTACCATAAATGGGCAAATGATTGCAGTAAAAATCACCATTGAAGGAAAGCTCCCCAGAATTCAGGGGTTTTTTTGGGGGGAGGCCTGAAATGGGGGGAGGGGGGGAAATGATCAGTTTGGGGGGGGTTAATGGCAGAATAATGCAGGAAAATAATAATAATTAACAGCAATGAGGAACCATTTTCTCCTGCAGGAAACGCCCCGGAAATGTTGGAACAACTCCCACCACCACCCCTAAAATGCCTCCTTGGCTTCGTCAGCAGCTTTAATTAGCCCCAGTGCAGCGTTAATCAGCATTAATTACAGGTTTGGGGGGCACGGGGGTCCCCTCCCTGATGGCAATTCTGGGGTGTCATTTCCTGCCTGGAAACGCCCCCAAATGCTGGAAAAGAATGCCTCCAAATCCCACAAAACACCTCAAAAGCTCCTCAAAGAGCCTTGAAATGCCTCAAAATGGTGGGGTTTTATTCACCTGGTTGAAAAGAAGTAGTTCCATGACTCAGCAGGGCCCAAAATGGGCTGAAATGCCTCCATTTTGGTGGATTTCTCTGGAAAAGATGAAATGAAAATGGTGGTTTGGGCTGTGCTGGAAAAGGGGGGCAAAAAAGGTTAAAAAGAAAAGGTCGTTTGGGCTTTGCTGGGATAAAAAATACGTGGAAGAAAAGGGGATTTTGGGGTCTGTGTGCCCTCAAGGATTTTTTTTTCCCCGGGAGATCTGTGATCCTTCTGGGGCACAAAAGAGCCCTTTTGGCAGCGGCCCAACCCCATGACGCAGCAAAAGCGAAAACAACGCTCAAATGAATGAATAAATAAATTTAAAAAAAGCTCTAAAATCGCCAGGGAAGGTCAAAGCAGGGGTTGGGGGGGGGGGTTAGGGCAGAATGGGCCAAATCGAGCGAAAAATCGCAGTTAAATTTAACCGTTTTTGTGCCAGAACCCGCCGGAGGGCCCCGGCGGGGGTGATGGGGGCGGTTTGTGAGGGGAAAAAATCCAAGAAAAGGGGAAAAACTGGCAAATAATGAGAAAAGAGGGTTTTCCGGGGGAGAAGAGGGGGAGGGGAGGGTGGCGGGTTTTGGGGGCCACGGCCCTTTTTTGGCGATTTTAGGGACTATTTTACCCCCCCCAGGGGCGGCGCCAGGGCCTGTTTATAAGGGAGGGCCCCGCGCCCGCAGTGCCCGGCCGGGAAGCAGCCCCGAAAGCGCCTGAATTCGGCCCAAATCCGCCCGGTCTGAGCCCAAAGTGCTCGGAGCCGCTTGATTTTATACAGAAAAAGCTCCTAAAATGGCTTTATTTTCTAAAGAATGCTCCGCAAATGGCTTTACTGCCGATAAAAAGCTCTTAAAGCTGCGCTGGTTTATAGAGAAAGCTCCTAAAGCCGCTCTATTTTATAGAAACAGCTCCGAAATCTGATTTATTTAAAGAAAAAAGGGACAAAAGCTGTTTCCTTGAAAGAAAAATCAGCTCTTAAAGCTGTTTTCTTTCTCTTAAATGCTTCCATGGCGGCGATCCCAGCGATGGGAAGAGCCGGGGCGCTTTAATGGGAACGATTAATGGAAAACCTCCTTATTTAACAAAAAAAGACTCTCCTAAAGCTGGTTTTTATTTAAACCGAAGCTCTTAAAGCTGGGTTTAGAGAAATCGCTGCCTTCAAGGCCGGTTTCTGGGCGAAAACGCAGTTCTTGCAGCTGTTTTATTTAATCTTTAAAATACTCTAATGGGTATTTTCTCAAAGCCGGAGCGAGCTGGGGCACCTTAACCAAAAATGAGCTTTTCAAGCTGCCTTAATTTAAGATGAAAAGAAAAAGCGCTCGTTACGCTTATTTCTGCTAAAAAACCAGCTCCTAAATTTGGGTTAATTTAAATTTTAATTTTTAACAAGCTCCTAAAGCTTCCCAAAGGGGTTTTGCCCCGTCGGGGCCGGGCAGCGCAGGGGGCGGCCGGTTTGGGGTGAAACGCGGCATTTTCAGGCTCAGGATGGACAGAGAGGAGCCAGTTTGGGGGAGAAGCAGGAAAACTGAAGAGCGAAGATGGAGCCGGCAGGGAAAGGGACGTTTTTCCTCGCAGCGGCCCCTGCTGGGGGAAAAAATGGACTTTTTGGTAAAAAAGCGGCGGTTGGGCAGGGGAGGAGCAGAGAGAAGAGAGAAAAGAGGAAAAAAGGACAGAAAATAGAACAAAAAAAGAGAGAGAAAATAGAAGAAAATTGGAAAAAAATGAAAATTGAAAATTGGAAAAGAAAAAATAGAAAAATTGGAAAGAGAAAATTAAAACTAGAAAAAATGAAAAAAGAAAATTAAAAATAGAAAATAGAAGAAATTAAAAAAAAGAAAATAGAAAAAATAGAAGAAATTAGAAAAAAATAGAAAAATAATAGAAGAAATTAGAAAAAAGAAAATAGAAAAAATAGAAAATAGAAGAAATTAGAAAAAAGAAAATAGAAAAAATAGAAAATAGAAGAAAAAGGAAAATAGAAAAAATAGAAAATAGAAGAAAATAGAAAATAGAAGAAAATAGAAAAAATAAAAAATAGAAGAATATAGAAGAACATAGAAAATTGATAGAAAAAAGAAAATAGAAAAATTGGAAAATATAGAAAAATGAAAATTGGAAAAAATATTAAAAGGACAATTTAATAAAAAAGAAAATAGAATAAAGAAAAATGCAAGTGCTGATAATTGGAGAAGATGGAAGTGAAGACAGGGAAAAATGAGAAGAGAGAAAAAATAGAAGAGAAAAATAAGAGAAGAGAGGAAAAATGAGTGAAAAACAAAGAGGATTTAGAGGAGAAAATACAGAAAATCAGAAGCAAAAAAGAAGGAGAAAAAGGAAGAAAAATCCCGATTTGGGTCCCGGAGTTGAGAAAATTGAGGAAAATGCCCCAAACGGAGCCGGGTGAGGCCCCTCCCCTACGTGGGGTTGGGGATTTTGGGGGGATTTGGGGGGTTTTGGGGTTTTGTCGTTTCAGGCGCCGCCGCCGTCGCCCCCTCCCCCTCCCCCCTTTTCTATTAAACCCCCCAGAAATGGGGAAAACCCCCCAAATCCCTCCAGCGCCCTCCGGCTCCGCCGCTCCCGCCGGCGCCGCTCAGTAAGTGTCCGAAATCTCTTGTTTTTACCCGGAAAGGCGTCGCGCGGGAGGGGTCGGTGGAAACGCTCCAGAAAAGGGACCAAAAGGGACAAAGAACGGTGGGTTTTTTGTGGGGGCGGGGAGGGGGGGTCTCCGGTTTTTTTCCCCCTCAGGGAAGCAGCAAAACGCAGGAAAAAAAAGGCAAAAAACGGTGAGAAAAAAGCCAAGGAAAGGGAAAAAAAAAGAGAGGATTTAACCAGAAAAGGCCATTCCGCACCCAAAACACGCTCAGGAATTTGAGGAGAACCCCCCAGGTTTGGGGAATGCAGAGAAGTAAGAGTTGCTTTAATTTCGTTTTTAGGGGGGTGGTTTTTGGGGGAGGGGGCGTTTTTGGGGTGTTTTCCGCCCTTTCCGCAGCTACAGTTGGGAGGAGGCAGCAGCACCAAAAAGCCGCTTTTTTGGCCCAAAGTGAAGCTGGAAATTCAGGAATGTGGCTCCGGGAGATCCCTTAGGAAAAAGAACGTAAACCCCCCCCAAATTCACCCAAAACCCTGCGGGGGAAGGGGCTGGTGGGGGGGGAGGGCTTAATAATGATGTTTTCAGGTTTTTTCTCCAAAACCAGCCGCAGAAATGCTTAAATTTAGACTTTTGCCCCCAAAACGAGTAAGTTTAGGAGTGAGCGAGGGGGGGAGCTTCAAATTTGAGGCAAAACCCCCCCGAATCGGCGTCAGCAGGTACCGGGCACGCCCTACCCCCACCCTGAGCCCCCCGGGACCCGCAGGGGAGGGAGGGAGAGGCGGCGGATTTGGGGCAATTCCGGCCGATTTTGGGGCGTCGGGAGAGGTGGGGGAGCGTGGGGACCCCCCGGTCGTGGCATGTGGGCACCCCCCGACCCCAAAACCCTCTAAACCCCCCCCAAAACCCGGCGGGTTCGCGGGAATATGCGACGATCGGGCGGTTTCACCGATTCGGCCGCTTTTCCCCCAAAAATGTTCTGACAGGGCTCGGGGGGGGGGTCTCGTGGGTGTTTTTTGCAGCCCCCGTCGGCCCTGCCCCCGCCCGAGGAGCCTCCGAGCGCCAGATTGGGGCAAAAAGCCCCCAGACAGGGTCTGCAGGAGAAGTAGGGACCAGAAATGGGTATTTGTGCCGCTTTCACCCCAAAATGGGCCGTTCCGGAGGGTGGGGGAGGCAGCTTTGGGTTTGGCCGCTTTTCCCCCCCAAAAATAACCCAAAAAGGGCTAAAATTGCCCCAGTATGCGCTGCTGGACAGGTCCACCCCTCAGCTGGGAGTTTGAACCCAAAAATGGGGCTTTTCCACCCAAAAAAGTGCTGAGTCTGCACCTTCGCGGTGCTGGGGGAGGGGGAGGTGCTTTTTAACCGCTTTCCCCGGATTTTGCCCCAGAAGTGGAGGGATGGAGGAGCAGGTTGGGGGAGGGGGGGTGGTGTTGTCTCTCTCCCCTCCCCACAGTGACAGTGCCAAAACCGCCTCGATTCACCCCAAAATGGACAATTGGCGCCAAAAAATGGCTAAAAACTAGAAATTCCCCCCAAAATAAGAGGCAGGAAAAGGTGAGCGAGCGGAGTAAGTACCGGCGGGGCCCCGGGACGCGCCGACCCCAAAATCCCCGTTTCTCAGCCCGAACTGCGCGGGGCGCGCGTTTAACCCGAAATCCCCCGTTCCGAGCCCATTTTGCGCCGGGGGCGCGCGATTAACCCCAAACCCCCACTTCTCAGCCCATTTTGTGCTGGGGGCGCGCGTTTAACCCAAACCCCCCCGTTCCGAGCCCGTTTTGCGCCGGGGGCGCGCGTCTGCCCCAAAATCCCCATTTCTAACCTCGTTTTGCGCCCGGGACGCAACTCGGACCCAAAATCCCCGATTCTGACCTCATTTTGCGCCTGGGACGCGACTCCGACCCAAAATCCCCGTTTCTCAGCCCAAACTGCGCCGTGGGCGCGGGACCGACCCCGAGCCCCCCAGAGTGGGGCTTTTCCCCCAAACCACCCCTTTTCGGGCTCCGTTCAGCCCCAAATCCCCGCGACCGGCCCCGAACCGCGCGGGCGGGGCCGGGCCCCTCTGGGGACGTTTTTCCCCGTTTGGGGATGGGTTTTTTTTTCCCCGTTTCGGGAGGTTTTTTCTTTTCCTGAGAAAACTTTTCCCCGTTTTCTCAGGTTTTGCTTTTTCTCCTCCGGACCCAAAAAGGCCAAAAAAAAAGCAAAAGGCGCTGGTGGTGGCACCTCCGGGAGTCCCCGGGGCGGGGTTCGACCCCCCGCGGCGCCCACGCTGGCCTGGGACCGCCCTGGTGTAACAGGGACCCCCATATCGTGACAGGGTCCCCCATATCGTGACAGGGTCCCCCATATCGTGACAGGGACCCCTCATTGAGACGCGCTCCCTCCCCTCCAGTTTATCGAAGTTACTTTGGCGGAGCCCACGATACAGGGATGGGAGGGCCCCATATCGCGACAGGGACCCCTCTATCGCGATGGAGACCCCCCCCATATTGCGATGGGGGCTCAGATTTCAGCCTGGACCGCGACGAGGACCCCCGCGCTGCTCCGATGAGCCAGGACTGTGGCAGGGCCTGGTATGGCCGGGAAGGCGCCCTGTCATGACAGACCCTGTGCTGCGACAGGACCTGCATATCGTGACGGAACCCCCGTATCGCGACATGTGCCAATAAACTGCTTAACCCTGACCAGCCTTGTGTCCTCCCTGGGGACTGGGGGGGGGGATCGGGGGATTTTGGGGGGTTTTGGGCTCACCCTGAGGCTGCGAAGGTGTTGGGTGACGTCATTTCCCATTCAGCGTGACGTCACGGTCGGTTCCGGTGGTGACGTCACCGCCGCTTCCTGTCCGCGTGTCCCCCGCAATCCCCGCCTTTTCATCCTGGTCCTGCCCCCTCCGTGGCCCCGCCCTCCTGACCGCGCCCCTCCCACGCAGGCCACGCCCCCTCCTGCGACCCAATTGCTGGGTCTTTATCGGCCCCGCCCCCGTCTTGGCCCCGCCCATAAATCCACCCAGTCCTAATGAGGCCCCTCCTCTTACCCCGCCCGGGCCCCGCCCCCGGGCTGTCATTGGCTTCTCCCGGCTCCGCCCCCGGCCCGCCATTGGCTCATCCCGGCCCTCCCCCCCAGGCCCCGCCCCCGGTCCGTTCCCGGATCCTCCGCCGGCGCCGCTTCCCGGGATCGCTCGGCCCGGACCCGCCGGGCCCCAGGCCGCCCCGGCGCCCCCGCCCCGCCATGTGGCTCTTCTCCCGCGACCCCGTGCGGGACTTCCCCTTCGAGCTGGGCCCGCCCGACGCGGACCCGGCCCCAGAGCCGCCCCGGACCCCGCGGCCCCGGCCCCGCTCTGGCGGCTCCAGCGGGGCCGCCGCAAGGTGGGATTGGGGGCAGGAGGGTCCCCGTGAGCCCCCTGTCCCGCATCTCTTCCCGCGTCCCCGATGCCCACCCAGGGCCGCATCCCTGTGTCCCCTTGTCCCCGTCCCCGGGTTCCAAATGCCCCCTCCGTGCCCCATTCCCGGGTCCCCCGATCCCCCTCCCGTCCCCCGTGTCCCTCCAGGCCCCAAACGTCCCCACGTGCCCCACGCGCCCCCTGGCCCCACACTGTCCCCTTGTCCCCTCCTTTTCCCCCCCATTGTCCCCTCACTGTCTCTCCAGCTCTCCCTCTGTCCCCTCACTGTCCCCTGACCGTCCCCTCAGTGTCCCCCCCAGTCCCTGACTGTCGCCCCCTGCCCTCCCAGGCCGACGGGACCCCCGTGTCCGTGTTCACCCACCCGCTGGGCCCGGGGGGCGACCCCGGGGGGGCCGCGCTGGCCCGGGCGGGGCTGAAACGGCTGCGGAGCCTCCGCCACCCCAACGTGCTGGGGTACCTGGACAGCCTGGAGGTGACACTGGGGACACTGGGGGGGCACTGGGGACACCCAGCGTGCTGGGGTACCTGGACAGCCTGGAGGGGACACTGGGGGGACACTGGGGGGGCACTGGGGGGGGACAGGGAAGGGACAGGACGATGAGAGCACCTGGGGACACTGGGGGGATGTGGGGGAGATGTGGAATGAGGGGCCGTGGAGCTGAGGGGGACCTGGCAGGGGGCATGGCGGGGACACAAAGGGACTTGGGGGACACGGGGATGGGGGAAATGGGGGGACGTGGGACCAGGGCGAGGGTGGTGGGTGGGGGTCCCTGGGGAAGTCCCTGATCTGACCCAGGTGGCCCCCAGACGGAGCAGTGCCTGTACCTGGTGACAGAGGCCGTGACCCTCTGCGGAGGCACCTGAAGCTGCACCCCCCAACCGGGGACTCGGGGGAGCAGGAGGTGGCCTGGGGGCTGCAGAGGCTGCTGGTGAGGGGGGCTGGGGGGGCCTGGAGGGGTCTGGGGCTGCAGAGGCTGCTGGTGAGGGGGCTGGGATCTGGGGGCTGCAGAGGCTGCTGCTGGGGGGCCTGGAGGGGTCTGGGGGCTGCAGAGGCTGCTGGTGAGGGGGGCCTGGAGGGGTCTGGGGCTGCAGAGGCTGCTGGTGAGGGGGCTGGGGGGCCTGGAGGGGTCTGGGGGCTGCAGAGGCTGCTGCTGAGGGGCTGGGAGCCCCTGGAGGGGGCTCAGGCATCTGGGGGCCCCTGAGAGGCTCAGGCATCAGGGGGACACTCTGAGAGCTGGGGGCGGGGGAGCTTGGGATGTGGGGGTTCTTATAATTTGGGGGGTCTGAGGGCACGCAGAGACCAGGGGGTGGTACCCCCCTATCTGGGGTTGAACCCACCTCGGGGTGCTCCCCCTGCCCCCTCAGACTGCCCTGGCCTTCCTGGGGGCCTCGGGGCTCGTTCACCACTCGCTGGGACTCGACGCCGTGTTCGTGGACCCGGGGGGGGAGTGGAAGCTGGGGGGGCTCGAGAGGGTGGGGGCTGCCAGCGATGGGACTCCCCCTGCCCCCGGGAGCCCCCGGCCCCAGGACCCCCTGAGCTCAGCGACCCCTCCAGAGGAAGGGGAGCCCTGGTGAGTTGGGGGTCATTGAGGTCTCAGGGGAATACAAAGAGAGTGGGGGTCATGGGGGATGTGGAGGGACGGGGGTCATGGGGACATGGCACGGGGGGATGGGGGACATGGAGGGGGCTATGGGGTCGTGAGGGGTCAAGGGAGGACCTGAGGGAGCCATGGGGGTGACACAGGGCCTGGAGGGGGGGACAGGGGGACATGGAGGGTCTTGGGATACACAAGGAGTGGGGTGGGGCATGGGGGGGATGATGGGGGGACCATGGGGATCTGGGGGGACATGGGAGTGTCACGGGGCTGGTGCTTGGGGAAGGTGGTGGGGGGATCTCAGGGGGGCTCTGGGGACCACGGGGGTCCCCACGGTCCCGTCCCTCCCCCCAGGGCAGGAGACATGTGGCGCCTGGGCTGCCTCATCTGGGAGGTCTTCAATGGGCCCCTCCCCCGGGCAGGGGCCCTGCGCAGCTTCGGCAAGGTCAGGATGGGGGGGATCCCCTGGGCACCCCTGAACTCCTGGGGACCCCCCTGGGCACCCCTGAACTCCTGGGGACCCCCCTGGGCACTCCCAAACTCCTGGGATCTCCTCTGGGCCCCCCGAACTCACAGGGTTCCCTCTGGGCCCCCCAGGATCCCCCCATCGTGGGTTCCCACAAACTTCCAGATCCCCCAAATTTCACCCCCCACAGCACCCCTGGTCCCGGGGTTCCCCTAGACCCTGTGTCCCCCCCAGCTGCCCCCTGGGCCAATCCCCCCCTGTTTGGCCCCCCTGACGTTGTTTTTGCCCCCCCAGCTGCCCCCCGGGCTCATCCCCCCGTTCTCAGAGCTGGTGGCTGCAGATCCGGGGGCTCGGCCGGGCCCAGGGCCCCTCCTGGAGCGGCTGCAGCGCCCGGGGGCCTTCCTGGCCTGTGACCTCGTCAACACCGGGCTCTTCCTCGAGACCTTCCAGGTCTGGAATCTCTTTTATTTTCATCCTCACCCTCAGCTCTGTGTTTTCATCCTCATCCTCACGCTTGTTCTGAGCCCTGTTTGCCCATCCTCATCCTGGTTCTCCTCCCTGCTTCTTCATCCTCATCCCTATTTCCTCATCCCCATCCTCATCCCCGTGGTTGTTCTCATCCCTGTTCTGTTACCTTAAATCCTCATCCCCGTTCTGT